>NW_025776164.1:0-249851 GCF_021130785.1 Homalodisca vitripennis
AGTTTACACAGTCTCTATATAAAATATCTCTCTGATTGAGTATGGAGAGCTTTGTAAATTAATATACGGCGGCTTTTAACTAACTGTCTTATAAATTTACATATTAGATATAATTACGGAATTAATTGCAGCTTAAAAGATATATTTAATTATAAAAAAATTAAATGGAAAGTAGGAAAAAATTAAAGTAATCATAGTATCACTATTGAGCAAAATTCAGTTACTAGTTATAACTCTGCAAGATTATTAAATGATACAGTTAAACTAACGTTGCATTCAAAATTGATAATACTCCAACCAAAAGAAAATGTCAAATTAAAAGCAAAATTATGAAACTATTTTTGTAAAAATAATAAAGATAATAAGTAAATCTTAAAATAAAAAAAGTAGTTTAGATTTTTGTAGCAAGTTTAACTTTCGCGTATGCAATCTATTATTAAGAAACATAACCAATATGGCTATGTATTTTATATACTATCAAAAAATAAATCAAACAACATCTCCAAACCATAGATAATCATATGCACCAATTAATAGGAACTAATAATATTTAAATTGCACAAAATTACTGAAAATATATAAAAAGTAATGGAATAATATACAATTTTAATACAATAGGGATAAAATATAACAAATAAAAAAAGGGGCTTTCATTGAGTTATTGCATATAATATTAATTTGGTAAAATCAATTAAAAACGTTATAATTTGTTGTATAATATTAATACTTTAATAACCATTCAAAGATATTTTTTTTATACCATCTCCTAAATACTGAACTTTCATGTTATGAAAAACACATCTTTTTAATATTTGAATCAGAATAATCCTTATTTTAAAATAAAAAACAGACTTAGCATTTAACCATAAATTTATACTATATAAATGTTAACAATGGTAAAACGTGGTATTAAATATAACGTTGAAATGTAATGTCCAAATAGTTTAAGAATCCTATTTTAAACATTTTTTTAATCAATGAAAGGTTTTTACGTAACCCCTGGATTTAAGTCAGGCAGTAAGACCCATTTCTTGTGCACTGAATTCCACTGCATTGGGAGTGAAACCATTTCAAAATCAGAAGACCAGATTGAAAATTTCCTTTAACTGTTAAAATTAAAAAGTCTATAATGTTTTATCTAATTTTAAGAATAACATTTTGTGAAATCAATTTTAACAGCTGTATTTTTGTATTTTATTAAATAGTAACCGAGAGTATTGACAATGTGTGTCATATTTCAATAGGAAACGTGATATATTTATGCCGTTGTATCTATATACAAAGAATAACTACGGTAAGGCCATGAGTAAGGGTCTAATTCCTTAAACTAATTTGCGTATTCATTATTATCCAATTTGCCAATTTTCTAAAATATAAACATAGTTTGAATATGCATTAAATATATTTCAAAAAGTAAAACTTTTTGCAAAATTTTAAATCATCGTAACAAGTGGGTGGACGTTTTCATAGGTTTTTTATTAATATTTGTATATTTCATGTATAAACGATAATTGTTGTATTTTAACGAACTATATAATATAAATTTATATATATTCATATATATATAATATCGTATATAGATATATATATAAATATATATAATATCTAATATATATATGACCACCTTTATAATAAACCTCATTATATAAATACACAACCATAAATCACTATAATGTAAATATATTATAGAGACATTTTATATAATGCCCAATTTTTATAATATTATTAAGTGTAAACGAATTTAAGAAATTGTAACATAGCGATATAAGTGCGTCCATAAGGTTTAGAACATTAAATTATGTAATTTTTAGAAATTCCCATCTTATTGTAGAGTTACATCAAACGTCTCTGGTCAAGCTTCTTCAGGACCACACTGCGTCTTGTCCTGATGGAGAATTTAATAGGCTATTATAAATTTAAGTTTTTTATGTGAACGTAACTTGTAACAGTAAGGCCATTCCATAATAAATTCTAACAGTGCGCCGCCATGTTCAAGCTTTAGACTACTTACTCAGCTCATTTCATTCACACCGTTCCCGGTAGTACATCCAAAGAGCTTTTCAGGTGCTAACCAGAGCACCTGGTCCACGTGAAATGAGATATTTATTGAGCTCTTTCGTCTAACTTTTTGGTAGAATAAACGATTCCATTTTCATTCTGATAGAAACGAGATAGATTTAATTTACTATTATATCTTTATATTGGTGTGGTATTTATGATAGAACTGTTTACCAAAATATAAATTTTTTGTATCACATTTATGCGTGATAAACACAACAATAAAATAACACAATTATTACATCGTTTGAACGGTAAGCAATGTTGTGATATAACACAGAGTCGAGTTGCGCTTTTTAAATTTATGTTGATAATTCCGGTCCGTCTATTCTATAAATCCCGATAATCTTACACTCCCAAAAATTATAATAGTTCGGTTCATTATTTAAAAGACATTAACCAGTCTTCTCTATAACAAGCTTGATTTAACAAGATTTTTTTAATCAAAATCTCATCTGTTTTTAGAAAGACTAATACATTTGGTTTTCTATCCAGTTATAGAAACAATTGAACCGAAATTCTTCCTTCCAACCATGTTATAGGTATCATGCATTTGTAAATATTTTTTTTTAAGATGATAGTCCCGGTTTAAGACAAACGAGTATCACAGTGGATAATACTTTAACAATGGTAATGAAACGTGTAAAAAACCCCTCCACCATGCGCTTAAAATTAGAAACATCCATCAAGCAGCAGAGGGGGGCGCTCACGGAGGTTTCTTTCCTCCAGGTTTAGCGAATAATGGTTATTATAGTCCGTTTAAAAACGTGTTTTTTATTGTGTTTAAATATTTCATACTGATTTAATTACAATGTTATAATACTCATTTTTTAGAATTTTTAATAAAAATTAACTCTCTAGTACCTTAACTAACTCACTTATGTAATGAATTTACCAAATAAGAATTTTTTTCGAAATAATTAAAAAAAATGCTATTGTTTAATAACAAGACACAAAATGATTTATTATTTAAGGAATATAGCCCAATTAATTGTCAAAATGATTTAACAAAAAAAATGTTAAGAACCCTTACGTAATCATAAATGGAATTGGAATTAAACGCTTAGTTTTTAAAACTTCTCTTTAACAAAAACAACTCTGAACTTCAATTCTTGAGACAGTAATATACAAAATTTGTAATGAACAATCATTATTATTATTCTAAAATCAAAATGTATTCGATTACCTAAAAAAAATTTTTTTAAAACACTACACAAAGTTTCAAAATCAAAACCCCCATTTTTTCCTTCTCTGGTTTCTTAATAACGACACAATGATCACCCTAGTCCATATAAACAGTACTGAAATGTTTTCCCAATGCACAGCCGGGTACTGGGTACTGACAAAGTACGCATCGTCCTTCAATTCTCCCATTTCACCAAATTCAAATAAAATATAATTGTAAAACTAACTTATTCAAAAGAAACCATCACAGGTCACCACACTTTATGGGCGCAAAAAACGGATTATTAAACTCCATAAAAACTAAACACTATAAGGAAGCACTCGCTTCACGAAGGAGAATTTCGTTGTCCAAGGGACTAACAAACAAACACGGACATCAATGGCGCTCCACTTGGAGAGAATCGTCCAGTCACGTCTCTCGCAACATGGTAAGTAGACCACATCACTGACAGATTTTTGAAAAAGATAAGCGGGAGGGGCTATTGTTTCGCTTCTCTCCCGAAAAGATGGTCCGTTGAAGTACAACTTTCGGGAAACGACTGCCAACATCAAGATAAGTAGATACTATTTTTAATAATAAAAAATACAACAGGAGGAAATCTCCCGTTTAGGTTAGCGCCCGATGTAGGGTTTAAAAATATAAGAAGGGGGCAAAATGTTTTTCCTTAACAATTTTCTTTCAGCTTCACATAGCCTTAAAAAATGATTTAAGCAATCCATTGGGAAAGACTATTATTATTGTGGTTCACAACAAACAACAACGGATATTTAGCTATTATTTTTAACTAAATGGTGAAAAATTATTATAAAAAGAAATAACAGATATTTGATTGAAAATAAAATAACAAGTATTAGAGTCCATAGTCCCCCATATGCCTTATCAAAGATATTACTAATTAAATTTGACTAAAGGATTTTTTAGTATCGAAAGCTAAATTCTTTCATATTAGGGCTGATATCAAAGCATTAAAGACGGCAATGAATATGACCCAGGATGGGTTGTAAGGTTATTTTGGGGGGGGGGGTTAGCAATTATTATATACAAAAAAGTATGTATTTTTATGTTATATAACATCTTGTTATCGTTAGATTCATGATGTGTTTAATAGCCAATATTTTTAAGTAATTAGAAATGAGCTTAATCTCATGTTCCCTTGTTTTAATTCTGTAATAAGCAACCTATGCACAAAGTACACACAATTGATTAGAAGACCTATAAAACGTAAAAGCTTTGTAATATTCCTGGATAAAAGATGTGACATAATCGAATATATTGTGAATTATTGGCTCTATTGAGAAGCATAATTCCAACTCTATACTTGGCTGCAGCATATTTTTTAAGAGGCAGTTGACGTAGTGAAAACAACTACATTTTCCTATCATCAATTTCATTTCATAATTATATTTATGTGTTACTGAATATTACAACGCCTTTTACTCCTTCTAAATGTCATATTAAAGCAGGAAAATATTTAAGCGAGTTTCTACTATAAGATTGCATTGTTTGTAAAAAGTTTAAATTGGCCTTATTTATTCAATTTCGCAAATACCCGAATATCGGTTTTCCTCCATTTTTGGGGTTCCTACTCCAAAAAATACAATACTTTTTGCTATCCGTATGGTTATACATTTGATAAATGTTTTATAGAGAACTAAAGATTAGATTTCTTGGTGATAATTTACATTGTCCCCACCGACCGTTTATAGATAGCTAATACAGTTACAAGTGTAGGTGTTAGCTATAAATTTATTGGCTGCAACCAAAAAATTTATCATAATTTTTCCAAAAATATGTTTCTTCTATAAACTTTCGTTTAACCCATATAGAAATTTACAGAGTAAATATATAAAAATAAACCGAGAAAAGTCCCAAATATCAGTTCTACTTGTACAATCAATACAATCAATTTAAATAAAATTTAAAATATATTTTCTTAGAAAATTATCTATAAAAAATGGTTCAGATTTGTAGATTATATATAAATAGAAAAATTTTGATGTTTAATTTCAAAGTTTGTACTGTGGGAAAATTTTGTATAATGTATTTTTATATTTTCTAAGCATCTAATAAAATATTTGTACCGTAGTTTATTTAATCAATTCATCTCTGAATCGCGGTAGGCAAGTAGCGTGTATGCTAACTTGACGCTGAGCGTGGACATTATTTTGTTGGTTTGACCTCCTCCAGCTGTTAGAGATGTCAACGGTGAATGTTCCGGAGCCGGTTTGGTTTGAAGAGGCGAGGGTAGTCCCCTTCAAGTCGAGTGCAGAGCGTCTACACGTGCAAGTTCAGAAGCCATAGTACTTCCTCTATTCCTATACATTTGGGATATAGAGTTAATTTTACCCGGTGTGTTTTAAGGTCAAGTTTTAAATTTATTTCTTTTTTTCCTTTAAGTGCGTAATAGTTTTTTCAGCATCCATAGTCTTCAAAGTAGTAAGTCCCGTACCAGCGTTTAGTTTTAACAATCTTTTGTTTTATACTGTTGGTGTTAAAATTTCTAAATTTTGCCATATAACAAGTCTGATAATTAATAATTCATCTTTTGAAGTAATTGTAAAATTAGATTTTGATCCTAAAGTTACGATCAAGCACTTGTGTAATTTTTGATTTAGAATATTATTTTGAGAACAGAAATTTTTATTTTATTTTGTTTAATTTAAACCTTTTGGTGAAAGTATACCTGTTTTAGTTTCATTTTTTAATTTGATCATACTCTAAATTTAGATATGACCGATGTGAGAGAAATTTTGAAGAAAAGCAAATCAAGATGTTTGTAAAACTTTTGTATAAATTTTTGAGTGAAATTTAAAATTCGGGAATAAAATTATGTATTTCCAAAAATTTATTCTGATTTATAATATAAATTAGCTCAGACCTTTATAATAATATGTACTATAAAATAATGGTACATATTTATAACTCATCTAATCTTGTGATAGATGAGAGTGGTACGCAGTAAGCACATGAATAAGAGGCGACAAGATTTCCCTCAACAACTACATCAATTTTATAAAAATGAAATACATAATTTTTTAAACATTTACTCACTCAAACTTTACGATTTGTAATTAATTATAAAAAATTATTTTTGTTATTTAAAACTTTTTTCTTTTAGGACGTTATAGTAAATTTGAAGTTCCATTAAACTGTGTGATAACTAGACTTTAAAAATATCTATAAAAATGTTTTCTACACATAGTCAATTGAACAAACTAAAGCTTTGACCAGTGGATAATGTAATCAGAATCGAACAACAGAGGTAAGCATCGTCTGATGGTTCAATATAAAAATCGCTAATAGTATGTCCAGATCTGTTTTGGTCGTGTAATATACCTCAGTTGAATTGGAAATGTATGTTCATAACATTCTTCGGATGTAATCATCATTAAATAGTCATTAATGGTATACAATTTAGTAATTACATTATTTGTATTGTAATATAACGTGTTTTATAACTTAATAAGTTAAGGTCATAATACCATTTAAATAAAAGCGGTAATAATATTTTATTTCAATGTACACGAAATATATTTGTTATATATCGTCCAAAGTATGTTTTCTGCTTAATTAAAATGTTAATCAGTAACATCATGAACACTCATATATATCCATGCCAGAAACCTATATATATATATAAATATATAAAATATAAATATAAATAATATAAGAAGTTAAAAGTTTGACATGCATAAAGGCTTACATTTCTTGGTTTTCATTTAATTCAAATTAAATGTTACTAAGTGGTATATTAATACCATTGTTATAGCTCCAAACCTTTTAGCAGTATTCAAAAAAGAATCTGAAATATTAATTACTCTATTAAAAGTGTACGTTCTCTTTATACATCTATTGTGAATTATATTATGATCATAAATCACATAACAAGAATAAAATATTAATATATTAATTAATAACGATAAAAAGAAATAATACAAAATTTATTAGGTAATATCAGCATAGTAAGAGTGTTCTATAATACTTCTGACACGAAAGATAAAACAACAGAATTTATAACGAACAAAAAAGAATAACCTACTCCCCTCCACTACCAACTAGAAGGATCCACCACCACCACCACCACCACCACCACATGATACCAATTGGCTACCAGGCCCAATTGACCTGTGGCACTTAGTTTAACTAGTCAATTGAAATTTAAGGGTACTATACCTTTTGGCACCTTGAAAGCTTTTAGAACGTTAATAATACTATCCCTGAAACACCATAAATCCAGCATAATAATAGTATAGTTATAGCACTTAGACTTTTAGTTTAACAATAAATTGTATTATATAAAACCAGCAGAGGTTAATGAGAGTACTGCTTGCTAAGGGTCCTGATAAGTCGTGCTTTCATATGAGTTAGATTATAGCGCTATATATCCTGTCTGTGAACGTAGTAATGTTTATCTGTGCCACCCATTCTTAAACCGTATCCACTTTCCCCTTTAGTATGTTTGATAAGGTCCTAGCATAGGTATGTGGGCCATGAGGACCGGAAAAACAACGTTTAAAAGGAAATGTACTTCTTAAGACAAAAGCTTCCTGTTCTCTTATCAAGTGTATAAAGCAACTCAAAACCTCACTAACCCTTCGATATTTATCATAATACATATATACAACACACACACACCTCGCACACACACACACACACACACACACACACACACACACACACACCCACACACATATAATATATATATATATATATATATATATATATATATATATATATATATATAAATATATACAGTTATATATATATAATATATATGTGATATATATATATATATAAATAATTTATTTTATGGCACTGTAATTAATACACACCTAGCAGACTCTACTTAAAATAGTGTCATTGTGTTTCTGTCTGTACGGTCAACTATCCGTACGATAATCTTAATAGAGTAGTCCTAGACTGCACATATACTCCTGTTGGTCCCACAAGTACCTCTATTGTTCTGGTTTGAAAAGGGGATAATTTAATTTAAGGGAAAAACCTGTTTTAATAATTTTTAAATTTTTTATTATTGTTACTACTATAAAATATCGATAAGAAAAATTGAGGATCAAATAAATAAACATATATTTGTATAACTGCGAGAAAGTTTATCATAATACATAAAAGTTTAAAGATAAAATGTTTTGATGTCATAACTTAATTTTCATAGAAAATTTTTTTGGATAAAAAAGGCTCTCTCTGACACAGACCTTGAGAAGAATATTTTAAAGGTGACTTCTGAAGCACCACCAATGGCTGGGCACGTGGGTTTGCTTGCATAGACAGATCGCTCAGCAGTCGCTCATCAAAACTAAAATCCTACACTCGATATTATAGTATCCGCCACACTATCCTTATGGTTATAAAAACTTGTCACGAGGTTACCTTGTTTCAATCGGATGGTTAATTTTCCTGCTGATTCCTTTGAGACTTTATTGTATCGGTTTAATATATTTGTGTTTAGTAAATTAATCCATGTTCCATGACTTTACAATTATAACAGGAAATACGGTCCTAATGCTTTTACTTCATTGTAGTTTACTTTGCTTATTCCCCTACATAATTTTATATACATCTATATGACAGACTTTTATACTAAAATTACATAAATTAACAACAGCTTACCTTTTGTAATTTATGTAATTCGTACATTAAAATGAACGACTCTTCTGTAACATCCTTGGGGAAGAAACCACATGGACGATCAAACTCTTCTAATAAACTATGAACCGTGGCTTAATGTAATAACTTGCAACTTCCGCGCTCAGAATAAGCTGTTTACTGTAATGCATGCACTATTATCATCCACCTATAAAAGTACATTTTCATTAACGTAGCTGGTTATATCATTTTATCTTGATTAAATTACTCTTGATAAAATGTATATCAGTGAACATAACTGTCCACCTACTGTTCCCGTTTTAAGTACATTTAGTTTATATTCCTTATTTCATTGAACATAATCAGTTTTAATACATGAGCGAGTGAGAGAATGCATTTTGTTCCTCAAATAATAATTTTACATCTAATCATTGCCGAACTACTGAGCATGGCCGTGCTAATCGGATTGGCGAGTGGGGCTGCATCTCTCTTACCGGTATAGTCGATGTCCACTCTCATAACCATCAACTTTCCTCTACTAACTTTTCTCCTGTGTCTGTAGGTCTTGCAGCATGCATTCACTTCTCTTCTAACCCCATTTCTCCCTCTCGTGGCTACCAATATCCTTTATTATTGTACTAGTCTATTATCTCTTATTCAACAGTTTGTGCGTGCTAAAGTGTATTTTCTTCCGAAACGTGAACTAGTATGTCAGCTTTGATTCTGGAGCCGATCCCTTGAACTCTCTCTGATCTCGTATGAAGGAAACCTGTTTTACTGGTGCTCGAGAAAGACAGCTTCTATTGGTAAAACCAATTAAACCATCTCTTTAAATTGTCAGAAGCTGTAGATCCCCAACTTGTGGACCTCCACACGTATTTTTAAAGATAACATTATTAAATACGTGATTTATTATCATAATTTCTATCTTCTAAGGACACCTAATACCGAATATAGCTTATCAATTATATATAAAAAAAATAATGATTAAATATTTATACAACTTTTTGTGTGTGGCACATAAAATGTGCGTTTTATTATAGACCACATTTTTTCGCGAACAAACCATACTTACATCTTATAATGTAATTTCCTTACATTTATATAGTTCTATAAACTGTAACCATTATATTATATATTATTATCACAGTTTACGATTTAACTTTAACTAGATTTAATAGTGTAATATAGTGTAGCAGCAATAGGTAATAATATGTTTAAGGAAAATATAGTTTACAAATACCTTTCATAGGCAATGCAATAAATATTTGCTAATGTCTTATATTATAATAGTCATTCCTGTTTTATACATGACATCAAGTAGAAAATTTCAGAAGCAGTAATAATTTAGGAAAAATACCATAATTTATATTTAAGTCGTCAACTAATTAATTGATAAATAATCCCCTTTTTTATATTGTTCAAATTTTCAGCAAACCCAATTGAATTTCCTTTTGTTTTCATTCATATTAAATCACTATTTTTGTATTAAAATTTAAAAAAAAACATCAACAATTAATTGAGGAAACATATTTAAAGGAAATTTTAAATGAATTAAACTTACTCGTTTTAAAACCGCAATAATTTATAATTTTGGAAACAAAGATCATCTTCCCCTATTTTCTAAAATTACCCTTTTGGATACACTAAACTCTGGATACTAATGGTGAGGTCTTTTTAGGAAAAAGTGCAGTGATTCATTTTTCTCGGTTTTTTTCCTGTGTTCACTCTTGAGAGTCTCCTCTTTTCCAGTACATAGTCATCCTTATTTCCCGAAGATTCAAAACCTGCAATACGATGCCTAGGGATCAGCATGTTTCTCCCTAGTAAATGAACCACATAAATAGGGGGCTAAAATATATTAATGCCATAGTACACCAAATTTAAAGTAAGAAGATTTATAATAATAGAAAAATAAATCTCAACCCATTAATTATGATTACTATAATAGATAATAATACATAATAACCTTATTAATATTTATCTGGTGGAGTATGTTCATTAAGTACCAGCACACTAAAGAAATATATAATAAGATGGAAATTGAATGTACAAAGGTTTGTTGAAACCGAATAATAACAATTTTTCTATTTTTTTTTAACAAAAATATTTTAGGAGTTAAAATTTATTTTTAATGCGTGTAAAGTTTCGGTTAAAATATTTATATACGAATATGTAAACTTTTATCAGTATTGAAAAAATAATTGATAAGAAACATATTGGAAATGACGTAACTCTACAAATATATTTTTTATAAATCGATGTTTAGTTTGTAGTACATTTTTGTTTAATATTTGAGAATTTTAAAACATTAATCCACACTAAAAAGTAAGTGGTGTTTGAGAAGCGGAAAACGTGGTCTGCTAATGATCGCTGTAGCAGTTACGTGAGGTGGATATAGATCTACTGGTTAACAAGTCGAACTGATCTCTCCTTATCGGTTTATTGGTTTCCTACCTTTACTGTGTTACCTTACCTTATTACGTTTTAAGTGCTCCTTGTTTTAAATCATTTGTTTAAAACCCATTATTTATATTGCTTAAGTTGCTACTGTACGATAACTTGTATTTACACTAAAACTACTGAGTATTTTTAGGAGATATATATATATATATATATATATATATATATATATATATATATATATATATCCCCCACGTTCAAAACGTTAAAAACCTCGGATTAAAATTGCATTGAATGGATTTATATGGTCAACGTGGGATTTAGTTTTTTATACTATGAACAGCAATGTTTACGAAAAAAGTGCTGTGCATTCAATATGTTAATTGTTAAAACAAAATATAATACAAATTAACTTTTAAGCGTATAGTTTTGAATTAAAATATTATTATTTACTTTTTATGTGCAATTTAAACAAAAAATATATATGAAGAAACTAATGGTACTGTTATATCACACATAATATTCAGAGCATGTATTATTTCATTTGAAACTTAACTAGCCGAAAAATTCCTTTGTACTTTGCACATGCCGCTCCGCTCTCCCTCTCATGTTTTACTACATTTTAAAGTGGCTCTTAATATATACTGGTATGTTTAATTAATATTTCTCCTCATATAATTAGGTAAAATTTTACATACAAATAAAAAGTTGTATTAAAGCGAAACTGTATGCTAAAAAATTAATGTTTAATTATATTTTTAAGGAATAAAAAATTTGAAAGCATATAAATATTTGTTAGTAAACATTGCAGTTTATGGTTTTAAAAAACATAAACCTAATCGATACCATTTTAAATTCGTTCGCTGTAACTGTAATCTGAAGTCAAAATCCTCATGCGAACCATTAGTTAGCCTATATGTATTAACCATCAGTGTTTACACAATATTATAACTCTGATCTAAATTAGGCATTAAATAAAACTATTCAAGTAACCCATAGCCCTTATTTAACATAATGTTATTGGACTTTACGAGTTGAAGCAGGCACCCAGGTGTACCAACATGACGGGGATTGTAGTTGCTAATTTATCGCTTAGTAGGTAAGGCTCCACCTTAAGGACGGTGTATATTAACTTGTAAACGCAAGGTTCTACTATAGATACCCAACTTTTTTCGCAAGTTTTTAAAGTTTTCCTAATCTGGAACATATATTTTGTACAATATTAATTAAAAAATATTACTCCTAAGGTTAATTAATTGTATCATAAATAAGCTGTTCGCCACCATTATTCTATAAATAGCCTATTATTATAATCACTCATGATTAAATATAATAAGGTCCTACGTTGTTTTTAAAACGCGAGTAGTTCCACACCAGGTACATATTATGCCCATAGTTTAATTCTTTGTTTAATGATTGTTACTGACGATGGAAGGAATAAAATGGCAATAGGATTTTGGATATTTGCGGTTATATCTAAAAAGAACTATATCACTACGTTTCGAGGATTCGAGGATCTACCATATTACGGAACTTAATAGCGTTTGGAAATATCCCTTTCTATAATCTTTACTTATTATTTTCTTTTTTTCTTTGCGGGTTTTTTTACCTGAAGAGGGGATATATTTCAAGCTAAGAAATGTATTGCTATATTTTTGACTTATAAAAATAGGTATGTGTCATATAGGAGAATTTCTACTTAGAAAGAGATATATTTTCCAACGCCAAGCTAAGTTGTTCTTGTTGATACGAGAAAGAAAAAGAATGGACCCAGTAATCTAACTTCAGTCAAAAAGATGTTACTTTCCAGTTCTTCTAATGAAGTGTTGGCCTAAGTTTATATGAAGTGCCATAACACAGCTTTTCCTGTTATTCTTTATATATATATATAATATATATTTCGAATAAAATAAATATGCACATACGTCTGATTAAAAAGCATACTTTAGTAAAAGTACTTAATTCCGGTAGATTTACTTTAATCTCGCCACAATGTATTTACTCATTGCCGTGATCTAGAACATATGTAAACATAGTAGTATTAGGAAGGCTATTTTGAACAAAAAAGTCAACTTCCATTAAAAAACATCTACTTATGGCCATAGAGAAGGCTGAGTTTGTCATGTTAGGAAGGAAATATAAGTACTAACGTAGACATTAGAAGCCTATTAGCTTTAACCCTACATCGGGCGCTAAACGGAGTTTTCCTCCGTGTATTTTTTATTATTAAAAATAGTACTACTTTTCTAATGTTGGCAGTCGTTTCCTGCAGTGTACTTCACGAGCATCTTTCGGGGAAGCGAAACAATAGCCCTCCCGCTTATCTTTGTCAAAATCTGTCAGTGTGAGGTCTACTTCCGTTCGAGACTGGACGATTCCTCCGTGAGCGCCCGATGGTGTGTTTGTAGTTCTTGGACGAAATCTCCGTGAGCGCCTTATTGTGTTTAGTTTTTATGGAGTAATAATCCGTGTGCGCCTAAATGTGTGACCTGTGATGGTTTTTTTTTAAGTTTTACGATATATTTTATTTGAATTTTATGAAATGAGAATGAAGACGAGAGACTTGTCAGTACAGTACCAGTGTGCTAGGGAACATTTCCCTACTCTTTACTCTTATACTCTTTATGGAGTGAAAATTGTCGTTATAGGAACCAGAAGGAAAATGTTTTGAAACTTTGTGTAGTGTGTAAAAAATCTTTAGTAAAGAATAAATTTTGATTTCAGAGTAATAATTGACTTTACAATTGTATAATATCTCAAGAATTGAAGTAAGTTGTTTTTGTCAGAAGTTAAAAACTAAGTTAATTTCCAGATATTATTACAGTAGGTTAAAACATTTTTACAATTAATTGCATTATATCTTAAAATTAATCATGTTGTTATTATACAATAACATTTTTTTAAGATTTTGAATTTCTTATTTGGAAAATTCATTACATAAGAGAGTAATTTTTATTTAATTTCTAAAAATGAATATATTACATTGTAATTAAATCAGTATGAATATTTAAAACAATTAAAACAGGTTAAACGACTTTGATATCCATTATTCGCTAACCTGGAGGAAACCTCCTTGAGCGCCTGATGGTGTTTCTAATTTTAAAACGCCTGATGGAGAGTTAAAAGTGTGTACGTACCCTTTATTATGAAAGAGAAATCGTTAAAAAGTTAGTCAAAATTTTAAAGTAATATGTTTTTGGGTTCAAAGAGTTTTGATCATTTCTATTCCTATATTTTTGTTTAGGCCCCAGTAAAAGTCCATGTTTGAAATATCAAGGGAGCAAAAAATTGTTTTATTTAATGTTAATTAAAATAAGGTATGTAACTTGTACTATAAAATGCATTGAACTACTAACCTAGCACTGTATATTTAATATATATGTTTAAAGTGTATACCTAAACAAATATTATAGGCTCTTAAACTCAGCTGAAAGTGTTAACATCTTGCCATTATAATTTTATTTGGCTTCAAATCATATACACTTTTTAAATGTTTGAAGATTCATAGAAATTCTTACCATATTCATCTTCATACTAAACTTTCTCTGGTTTCAAACAATATTTTTTCAATAATGTGCTAAGTTATTGCAAACCTATTCTCGAGATTAGTGGTTAGGAACACACTTAACGATTAATTCATGTTTGTAACATAAGATATAATAAGTACTAATTTAAATCATATTACTGAATATTTTAATCGCTTTAAAACATAAACTATCAAAGATCAAGACATGCTATATTAAATTATTCGTAGAACATATGTAAATAAAGTAAATGTCCTGCCTTTTCTTATTCATTAATATCATTATTCATGCAAAGAAAGCAACTTAAGTATCAAATAAGTCAACAAGTTTTTAGATATTGGTTTGGTAGTAAAGTTTAATATATAGTGTTGGTAGTTTATGTAATATTAGAATAATTTATTGATATCGGAAAAAAACATATCATCATGGTTATGGATATCAGTATTTATGTAGGAATTTATAGTCTGTATACAATGCTATAATACTACAGTTTTTCATAATAAAAAAATCTAGTGTTAGTTTGTTTCCCTTAATAGATTATAATTAAGTATTAATATAATAGTTTTCAACTTTTTCAGCCAATTGGTACAAGAACTTTATATTTTGGTTTAGTTAGTTTGAAGTAAGATCATTTTCCTTCCGAAAACTTAAGTTTATTACAAATGTAAGTTCACTTAGTTAAAAAAGATTGCTTCTATAAAAGGTAAACTTCCAAATAAAATTGAACTATTTATTTATTTATAATTATTCAAAACGATAAATATTAGATTATACTGTGGTATATTGAAATGGCATGTATCGTAATAATTTTTATAATATATTCCATAATGTTAAACTATGTTAATATTGTTATTCCATTATTTTTTTAAATTTGTGTTAAATGATAAAATTTTAATAGTAATTTTGCATTTAATGCAGTTTCAAGTATTTGAGTATTATCAATACCATATCCATTTTACAACATACTGTATATAATATATCTTTCAAAGTATATTTACAGTGGCTTTTTGCCTATAATGCTAGCACGATTACTTCTACTTATATGAGAACTTAGACGTAATAAATATAATATTTAATATTGCAAATGTCCATAAATAAATCCTATAACATATATTGCTCTTACGATAGTTTGAAGCCAGAAGTAATTTACAAAGATCTATGTGTTCAATCAGATAATTCCTTAAATAAACAGTGTAGAAACTGCAATGCACCAACATTCCGGTCATCCCGCATCAGCTGATAATCCGAAAAATATCTTAGAGTATTAACAGACTCTCTTGCCTTCAATAAATAGTGACTAAGATACAGAAATGTATTCTTTTTACAAAACATTTCATTAAACTATGGCTTTTACTTTACCTTGAGATAAATGTCTTTGGCTTAAGTTTCAAATACGGTATTAAACTCATCTTCTTGTATATGAAAACACTTTTTTACTTTACCACCAAAGTTATGGAAAACATATTATTCATGATCTGTACAATTAGCTTACCTAAAATGGGCTTATTAAATGCTTCTTAAACATATCACAGACTTGTCTCCTAGAATTTAGAGTGCACATTGAGTGCTGATAATTTAAACAAATTTTCGTTTTTACATTGTTGCTATCGTATGTGTTCTTGGGTTAGAAAATTGTAATAAGAAAGTTAGAATAGTACTTTTCTAGTTATTATGGATTGCTAGTTATTTTAAATACAAAAACAATATTGCAAACAATTGTATAGTTGGAATGAATTAGAGTATTTACAAATATTTAAACTTTCTTTTAAATAAAAATAAATTATAAATAGTATGAATATTAGAAAGGAATCATAATTGCTAACTTCCTGATTGAGTCTTTTTTATAATAAGATGAAAAACTTTCTAATCCAGTAAGCGATCGCTAAGCGTGGCAGGCAATCATTTAATTAAGCTCGATGGATTCAGAACCAAAATCTAAAAATATTATCAATTATTTATCATGATTGCTGACTAAGAAAATAAAAAACACTACAGCAATAACTTAAAAACAAATGAGAGCATTTCTGTATAGTAAGAAAGAAATATCTTGTTCGTGTTTATACTTACATGTTTTCCAAATATACAAAATAGTGACCGTGTTAATAACTCCACAGTCCCTAAATTCTCAATTACATCCTCTCCAAATCCTGCAGGAATGTTATTATAGCTAGCAACCAAATAATCTGATCTTCTACGCGCTCCAGACATAGCCGAATCCAGCAGCTAGAGGAATCTAGTACTGTTAGCTAGTATCACTACCAGATAGAAGGCTCATAAATCTGCAAATTCCAGCAGGTAGATGAGCCTAAAACTCATAACCAGTAACACTATAAGTCACTAGTCAAGGTATCTAACTAGTAGCTCCTAAATTATCACCTTCTACGAGGTCTAAGCAAATTCTATTCGATAGCGGAGTATAGTAAGTTTACCTAGTTTAACTAGAAGGCACTAGTCACGGGCGGCTAACGAGTAGTGACTAAATTTTCAACTACTACGCGTTTTACACTCAGCAAAATCCAGCAGGTAGCAGTGCCGAAAACTCTTAGCCAGTATCACCTTGGTAAGACACTAGACCTTTAGTAGTGTTGGTAAGACACTAGAGCAGCAAACTAATAGTGCCTAATCTCTTAACTTCTACGTGGTCCAGACTTTACCGAATCCAGCAGGAAGTGGTGCCTGGTATTCTTAACTATTAGCATTATCAGGCACCACTCAGAGTCAGAAACTAGTAACGCCTAACGTATCAGCTCTAAAGAACTCCAGGATCTGCAAAATTCAGCAGGTAGCGGAGCCTAGTATTCTTCGCTAGTATTACTACAGGACACAAGTTATTAGCAACCATCTAATAGCATATAAACTCTTGACTTGTACGACCTCCAGCCCCCGGCTTTTAAAGTAGGTACCGTAGCCTAGTACTCTTAACTAGTAGCAGTACTAGACTTTAGTCAGGAGCAGTAAACTACCAGCGCTTACATCCCAAACTCCTACACAGTCCACACCTTGCTGAACATAAAGCATATAGTGGAACTAATTATTCTTCGCTTCCAACACCTCCTAGCACTGATTTTCATAGTTCTTGATTTAATTCCTGTAGAAGGTAACTTAATTACTAATAACTCCCATGAATTTACATTTAAACTATCTGAGCCTCTGAAATATTTAATTATCCTTAGATAATTAACAAGAGCCAAAATCGACAGATCAAAATGGAAATGCAGGATATGTTTGAGAGCCATAGTGGTTGGGAGGTTTCTGAGTCCGGAATCTTGCTATACACATATAGGACACCTACCTATAAGAAAACTCTTTAATTAAAAAATACTATGTATTTTCACTCAGACAATACTGAACTTATTGCGAGAAAATTAGCCTTTAAATGATAAATAGTCTGTAGCCTTTTGTGTTTTCAAAGCTACTTTTAATACTTATTTAAAGTATTTGATTATGTATATTTATGAGGAAAATATATAAAACCTTAACCAAACGGATTTGAACACGCGGAAACCAAGGTTTAAAAGGGTTACTGAAGATTTTCTCCAAATTGGTAACACGTGGATGGTGTTCTGAAGATATATTTACAATGTAAGAAATAAATTATGTAGCCTATGTGGGTAAAATTCATATATTATGAAGCTTTATAAGTTAATTAAATGTCCAAAGGTTAATGTAAAAGTTGGGCAATTCATTAGGAGAAGTGGCCTTTTGAGGCTTTGACCTGCTCGTTAGGGCTTAATTATAGTGCGGACATTGTAACGATTAGTCCTTTACGTAAAGAACTTTAGTAATAAATAATAAAAAGATAAATTTATTAAAATTAGTAATAGAGAAAAGGAATACCATTATTTCTTTGGTGAAATGTACCCATTTTAAACACATTTTAGGAATACCAGAAAAATACATGTTTTAAATTTTACAAACCAATTTGTAATAATACAAAATAATTTGAGATTGAATAGTTCTAACTACTTTAATTTCCTTTTTTAAAATAAACCGTATTTGCTTTAAAGGCCAACCAACCAGAAATCATATACTAAGTTTTTCAGTGTTTACTTGTTAGTTTCCTCTATTAAAATGCGTAGCTTTATGGTACAAGGATAAATAAATGCTTACTATGGAAACGTGTATTGATAAGGTATGGCTGAAGAATAGGTTCTTTGTGAGTATTAAAAATAACATCCTATGTTTATATCGAATATGATGTTTAGTGATTCAAAAAATAAACATTCATATGTTTTTATCTTTCATCTTCCAGTCAATTATATATATTTTGCTTAGCTGTATCACTTTAGCAAGTATAGAGGTTTTGAATGATTTTTTTTTAAGAAGTAGTTAAACTGTTAAAAGTAACTTGCAAAAATGGACACAAATTTTAACATTTTTTACTAGAGACAAACATTATTTCAGTTGCTTTCGTCTTATGAGCAAATATTGGTCAGTAACAAGTATAAAATAATAGACAAAACTAAATAAGAATCACTCCGCTCTTTCATGTCGTATCATATATTTGGAAGAATGTGTAAAAGCCTATCATACATATCAACTTTTCGAAATAATATTGTTCAACAAACAAAAAATCTAAGATAAAGAAAATGAATTTCCATTAGTTGTTTTCTTGTGATTAATGCCAAAATAATTTTAAATGAATTTCTAACCAAGAAATTATAAATATAATTATATCCATATTTCATCTGCATGTAATATATCGTATCCTCTTTTAAATGTAATTATGTTTTTAGTTATGTGTTGATCGTGATCATATTCTAAACGTAATTTTAAATTCCTATCATCAAAAACTGAATGTATTAATTGTGTCTAATATGAATTTTTTTCATTTTAAAATCTCTCCTTCCGATTAATTGCAAGTGCAAGTTAAATGAGATACCGGAAAACGTAATAGTAATACGACAAGTTAAAATATTACACTTTTATCCCTGTAAACATTGTCTCGGTGTAACGATATATGTGGGCATCTTTGTGTTAAAAATATGTTTTAATACTTTTTTACATTATTTGTGTACTAATTTTGTTTTAATCAAATAAAATTATTAATTGCTTGATAAAAATAGAGTTGTATATAAAATACATTATCTAATTATTCTTCGTACTTATATTATTAAATAACACTTATTAAAATATGTTTAGATTTATAAAAACATATGGAGACTTTTGCATATAAACCTAAGCCTTTATAAAGAAGACTTGTAAATGCCCCCAAAGAAAGTAATAGGCACAATTAATGAGTCAAATTTTTTGTCATGATAGAATTTTCACTACCTAGTATAAAGAAAATCGTTATAATATTATGGCCTAAGTTATATGGTCAATAAAAAAGAGCATGCTGACGCATAGGTACATTGTGACAAGTTGTCAATCTTACTGAATAGGGATTATATGTACTGAAAAGAATACGTACACATAAATGTGTTTGCTTAAGGAAAGAAACTGAGAAACCACTCATTGCACTTAGTCTATAAGAACCTTAGTGTTTGCTTTAGACGTTTATAGAATATGCACAGTGGGAAGTTTAGGGTATTATAGAAGACATTCTAGGTTCCACAAATACAACGTTACCACAGTTTGAAAACCAATCAATCAACCAAACCAATCAAAACCACGTTATAGTTTTTTGAGAATGAATTTTCTCAATTCATTTAAGAATTTCTTAAACTTTTAAACAAAAATAGAGATTTATGAAATATAAAAATCAATTATCATGACAATTAACTGCTTCTATCAAAAATAAAACAAAATGTAAACACAGGATTAAATAGAAGTTAATCGACTAATCGATTTAAATATAAATGATGCTATTGTCAATGAGGTAATATTATATTGAGGACATTGGTTTGTGTTTAGCTGATAACAGGCAGAAATAAGATGTGCTGTTAAAAAGAACGTGTGCAACTTTGAAGTGCATTGGCCGTGTAAACCATTTGTTAATTATTTTCCAAACACATTTTACTCAATCCTGTAAAACTATCTTAACGTTTTTATATGTGCATTTACTTGTATTTTATAGAGGGGATTAATTTATAACCGAAATAAAAGCTTATATATTTAAATAAAATAAGGGATCTACCGTAATATGATATAATCTGGTTTGTAATTGGCAATTGACATATAATGTACCACCATTGTATTGATATAAAAAATTTTGTTATTTATTTTTACTAATTATGTATTACTGTTAATTAGCAAGCTACGCACAGTTAAGATAGATATATTGGGAAATGGTGTAAAATATTTTAAGTATGAATGTACCAGTTAAAACTAAAATACACAGCTACGTTATTTAAGAAATACATTTATAGTTAATGAAAATAGTAAATAACCCAGAAATAGAGTTAAATACTTTTGAGCAAGAAAGTTGGATGTTGTTACGTTTAACACAGTTCACAGTTTATTAGAATGTTAGATCGTCCACGTTGTTACAGCTCCCAATGTGGTTACTGTAGAGTCGTTAAAGTTGTTCTGGTTAATGCACATAATCTACATAAATTAAGCAGCGTATTACAAACGATCACCTGTGGTAGTTTATGTTATTACACGTTAATATTATGTCATATAGGGGTATATAAGTTTATGGTAGTAAGTAGATAATGTACAAAGTGGTAAATGCATTACTTGCTTACTTTCCTAACATTATTTTTAACAAGATAACAGGATTTTATAATTTTAACATCGTTATATGTTAAAAAGGTATAACACAACGTTTCGAGGATTGGAATTATCCTTTTCGTCAGGTGGAGAAGCTGTTATACATTCAAAACTAAAGAACAGAAAAGACTAATTTCTAGATACCACGTTGACATACGCTTTTATAAAGCCCAGCCAAATCCTATGAAATGGTCTGCTCCATTATCGAAATATATCTTGTATCTTACAAATAAAATGATACAATTAATTATCAAAGGTCGCTTAGAATGTAATGAATGTCTTACCTACCAATCTACCATATATAAATTGTTAAGGTGATATGCGTTTAAAAATGTGTAATATATTTTATATCTAGAAGCATGTAAGTATTAAATTATATCTGTTTAAATTTTGTTAGCTAGTCACGTGTTAGTATTATTTTTACATTAAATATATTGTACCATTTAAATTGTTAAGTAATTTTATAAGACTGAAGAGATTTAAGTATTACCTAATATTATTCGCAAAGATTTAACCGTGAATGTATGACTATACTTATAGTAGACATAAAACTAATTATAAGGAGCACTGTTTTTCTCAATACCACAAAGTGCAAAACAACTGTTGCCCTAATTATACACAACGTTATTGGACATTATGTAGTGTTAAGCAGGCACCAAGGTGTACCAACATGACGGTATAGTAGATGGTAATTTATCGCTAAGTAGTTAAGTCAATTTGTTAAGGTGTTTTATTGCCAATATTTTTATGAGCTATTTTGAAACTACAGCCAAATCTAAAATGACATATTTCCCAAGAAAATGGATAAGATACGTCGATGATATTTTTGCAATATTTAATAAAAATGAAAACATACAAGATTTATCACAACTCTAAATTCGTTTTAAACCCTACTATTAAATTTACATATGAAATTGAACAAAACAATAGTATCCCATTTTTAGACGTATTAGTTATTAGAAATGAAACAAAATTTGAATTTGATATCTACAGAAAACCAACTCATACAGATAGGTTCATCATCAATGAATCTAACCATCCTTCTGCA
Source organism: Homalodisca vitripennis (assembly GCF_021130785.1). NCBI lineage: Eukaryota > Metazoa > Arthropoda > Insecta > Hemiptera > Cicadellidae > Homalodisca > Homalodisca vitripennis. The sequence goes on from NW_025776164.1 coordinate 22,481, forward strand.
CAAAAAAGAGCAACATTTAATTCAAGGATTTATAGACTGTTAAATACAGCACTTTCAACAAAAAACTACAAGAAAGAACTAAATTACATCAAATCTATTGCTATGTTCAATGGTTACACTACACAACTCATTGACAATATACTAAAACAAGCTTTAAAAAGAAAAAAGTAGAAAAGATAAGACAACATTAAGACCACCTGAAGACACAAAACATGAATTTATTTGCACAACATACAGCACTTTTTCCAAACCAAATATGCAAAACTTTTAAAAAGCATACAAATAAAACTGTCACTCACAGAACAAGCAACAAATTATCCCAAATTTTAGGAAACCCTAAGGACAAAATTCCAAATGATAGTAAATCGGGAATTTATGAAATTGGATGCAATGACTGTGACAAAATTTATATTGGACAAACAAAAAGAACAATAAAAACACGATTTAAAGAGCATTTATCACACACAAAATATGGAAGAGTTGACAAATCTGCTGTAGCCAAGCACTGCATTGAATCAGGACACAGAACATTAATTTACAAATCTAAAATTAATAAAAATAAATAACAAAACCAATGAACTTGAATGCTTGGCAAACACTATACATAAACAGAAGTAAAGAAAAACTCATGAACAATGAAGAGGGCCCTATTGAAAATTCCAATCTTCTTTCCTCTGAATTTATTCAAAAATTAAACTCTAGTCAAATATAATTTTTTCATACTGGCTGAAATATTTCAAAAATTTTTGTATTTACATTTTACACCATATGTTAATTTAATATTAATTTAAACAAACAATATGTAAATATTTATTTGTGGAGTTGCCTGAAGATGAAACCTTTGGTTTTGAAAGGCCTCGCCCGAAATAATAAACAATTTGGAAAAGTAGTGTATTTATTAATATTTAATAATACTGAAAAACTTGAATGCACCAACTTTCCCCTCTTCGCGCTTAAGCTGATAATCCCAACGATTCCGTACTACTATAGTAGAATTCTTTATTACACAGTTACTACGATGCAGGAACTCGCTGCGTATTTTCTTTATGACAAAATTGGAATTTTCTTTTTACAGGTTTCAAATACGTTATATAACTCATATTTACAAACGATATTGAAATTAATTTTATATGAAAAGAAATCGTGCAGGAGCATTTTCATACTTAGCAATGTAATAACTCCTAAACCCTCAAATTCTCCTCGATCCAGACTCTACGTAATACAGCAGGTATTGGAGCCTTGAAATTTTAGCCGGTACCATTAAAAAAATCAATATTCAATTATTGAATTGAAACAAATTGTTTGAGGATTAATTGATATGTTTAAAACGTACACAAGGCAATAATTTTTATTGTAATTCATTAATATGGTGTGCGTTTTGACAGATCACAATAATGAAAGGACTAAAGAAAGAAAAAGAAGAAATTAATTGTTAAAAATAATATAAACCAAATTTTGAATTCTGTTAAAAAGAACACGCAGTTAAATGTTTTCAAGGAACAAGTTTTGTAGAGCGTACCCATACCGCATTAGTTTTCAAGTGTGAAATGGAGAATGAGATATTTGAATGAACTGAAGAGATGTTAACATGGCGAATAGCCATTTACGGTCAGATTGACGTATAGGCAGCAAACGGAAAGCATGTAAGGTGTGGTGATAGCCCCAATATAAATGGAGGAAACGTGTTACGAATTTAAATCGTAGGAAGGCCTGTTTACCCTGATAAATGATGGATTGTAAACGGCGAAACTGTAACGGAACTGTTCGCTTAATGTAAAATCCAAAACAAGGAAATATATTTCAATCTCATTCCAAAGTGTTAGCTAAAATTAATTTTTAATTATTATATATATTTCGAATACATATCGAAGCCGAGGAAAATTTAAACAACCCATAGGTGAGAGATCCGGGTTCGGTCCCGGCGGAGCAAGTACTTTGGTGATTCAATGTTTGCAGTAAAAAAAATTTTATATCTTAAATTGTAGTTTACAATACGGTATTTCACGTATATAATACATCTGCTATCAATATTGTTGTAAGTGTACTTTTTTTGAACACTTCTCATTCCAAAGTGTTAGCGAAAATTAATTTTTAATTATTATATTTATTTCGAATACATATCGAACCCGAGGAAATTTTAAAACAACCCATAGGAAGAAATAAAATTCAGATAGGAATTTCAAAATTCCATCCATTATTTTATTAAAGTATATATCTAGTCCTGGCGGAGCAATTACTTTTTGTGATTTAATGTTTACTGAAAAATTTAATAGGGATATTGCCATTTATATAAATTTAATTTAAGGTAAATAAAAGTCGTTTGACAGGTATTTGGTCTTCCGATCATATGTTAGTTGGATTATTTAAACGCATATGTGACAGATACGGCCAAATTCAAAATAATAGAATCGTAAAAAGTAAGGGTTCTGTGGTGTAATGGTAGCACATTCACCCGGCAAGTGAGAGATCCGGGTTCGAGTCCCGGCGGAGCAAGTACTTTGGTGATTCAATGTTTACTGAAAAAATTATATATCTTAAATTGTAGTTTATAATACGGTATTTCACGTATATAATACATCTGATATCAACATTGTTGTAAGTGTACTTTTTTTGAACACGCAAAATATTTTAACAAGTAAACATAATTCTGAATTATCATAATTAATTATAAAGTTATTGTGACTCTATTGTGATAGCAGGTGTCAGAAGAAAGAAAGAACTTGTTCTTGCAATTCCTTACTTATTTTGTTAAGTAATTAGATACTCCAAATGGAACAGCATTCCTTACTTATTCTGTAAACTAATCAGATAATTTAAATGGAACACCATTCTCATTTATGTTAATATCCTACAGTATTTAAATAATAAACAGAATTTTGATTATTCTTTTTTATAAAAAAACTGTTATACTGCTTGAATTCAGTTCCCTTTTTTAAGACTATACGGTATGATATTTGATTGAAATAGTACTAGACATTATCTATTGTGTACCGGAAAATTTAACAGTTATTATTTGGTAAAACAAAAGATTTATATTACATCAGGTAAGGAAACACTATTGAAGGATGATTTTACAAACATTTTATTCTACATATATGGAGGGATATGGAATTTTTACACTGACTACACAACATCTACTAAAATTAAAATAAAACTGAACCGTAATGCATTATTATCTTTTAGTGTTCTTTGACGTTAGTAAAACTATATGCTAAACATTTCAAAGAAAAAGATTACATACAAGTGTAAAAATATAAAGTGACTGGTTAAAGGTAAATCGGTTTAATTTAAAATACTTAGCTCTGTAAGGTATTAGTACCTATACCAAATTACTGTGGATGGAGTATAGGTTTGAAAATGCTTTTTGTATATTTTTTAGTACACATATGGTGAAGGGTTCAGTGTTTCTATATTAACTTGCTACTCCTGACAAGGTTAAGGTAGTAGTTCCTGACGTATTTCATAAGAAATCTTCATGTCGATGAATTAAAGTGAATTTATGTAGGGTATTGAGGCAATTTTGCAATAAAATCAAAATTTACATGGCTAAATATAATAAGTTTGTATAGTATGTACTTGTTTTATAGCTTCACGGTCTTGAAGCCGACAATAAATTTTAAGGACATTTCGTTTTATTTTTCTTAAAGTCTATAGTGTAAATGTTCCTGAGAAATAAATATATTTTTACCCTTTCTAAGTTAGGCGGGGGTTAAAATTAGAGGCTATCAAAAATGGTTACACATATACAAATTAATTTTATCTCAGATTACACTTTTATAGCTTAGTGCACTTAAAAACTAATTCACTGAAATCATCGTCTGAACAACACATGCTGTGACTAAATATATCCAGTTTAATTGACTGCATATGGTAGGATGAACCAGATTTAGTGATGTTGCTTTATGTTTTAAGTGGTAACTTTAAACTATTAGCCTTGTTAACACCTGTGTTTGGAAAAAAATGTAACGCCTGAATGCAAGTAATTTTTCGCTCGTTCCTAGTGGCCGGGAGGAAAAGGGTGTAAAGGACCGCCGTAGTTTAGACACAATTATACCCCAGACTCTTGCAAATTTACGCTCACTACCGTAAACAGCTCTGCATTCTTTGCTCTTGCTTCATTTTACCTTGTTGTGCATGAACTTTAAGGTTCTTGATATAAAATGTTTTACTAATTTAAATAAGCAATTACATCTTGTTATGAAATATGAATCGAAACAAAAGTTTGTAAGTTAAGTAAGTAAGTTTGTATAAAGCAGTACAATTCATAATTGTGTTACTTTGTTTTACAAATAACTATAAGACACAAATGTTATGCTTACACACAAAATCTGACAAACATTTTATTACGAACGTCCACAAATATAATTTATAAGATTGTGAGTAAATCTATTATATTTCAACACTATCAACACGTTTTAACACGTCGAACCTGCCATGTCCGCTTAACTTGTACCACTAATGACATATAGTGGGACACCTTTTATATGAGGGATTACGGCGTTAGTGGAATAATTACATTTGGTTTCAATAACGTAGACGGCGCTTTTAGGTGCGAAGTGATGGAATCTCACCTTAGTGCATCAATTAATACAGTGAGGGCATGAAATATTTAGGTATAATTAGACATAAATTAATAAATAAAACCAATTATATTAATCATTAAATAATTTCTATAACTATCACATAAAATAAAATTAATACTTATTTATAAATGTTTGGTTTTTTTGGTATTTTTAGGTATATTTTGGTCCGCCAATGAACTGTATGAGAACTTAATGTGTACGTTTACAAAGGACCAAGAGAGTGTTACTTGGTTAACCATTAAGTTAGATTTATTAACGTAATTGTACTTTAATTAAATTGATATAAAGTTAAATATATGAACTAATAAACAATTGAAGGAAAATTAATTCAATTTATTCCATATTCAGCTTCCAATTCTATACTAACTAAGCAGTATTATTGGTTGATTGTTATTTAATCGAAAATAACAGCTCTGATTGGACTTTGCGACTAAAATATTTTGCTACTTCTTGTTCCACATTATTTAAAAGACATAAAGAAGTTTTAGAGTAATCCGATATAGGTAATAGGGCATAAAGAATATCTGTATAATAAATCACACTGACAATAAATAAGCTATTTATAAATACATTTTGGGTTTTTAATTTTGTTTAAGTGATGAAGAAGAGGAACTGTTGTTTTAATGTTGTTGGAAAAGACTTTTGTTCATATATTTTATTTTCAAAACCTGCATTAATTAAAACTCATGAAAAATTTGAAAATCATTAACTTAACATCAGAAATTGGTATAAATAAACAAATGTAACGATTCATAACGGTAAACAACTATACATACTAATAGAGGTGTACGCCACTCAATATACGCGTAAGAGGCTTTACTCAAGACTATAGACACTTAACTTTCGAGATTTCATGTAGACATGGACATTCTTACCAACCAATTCACCAAATATCACATGCCTACATGACATGACTGAACTGTGTGTTTTAAAATTGGTTTATTCAATAAAATACCACTGCCAATATTATTATCCGTAAAACCAATGTAAAAATATTATTAACGCAGAGCCTTTTCCCATGTAGTGGTCATGCACTGTCGGTAAACTCTACAATATTTAAAGACTATACATTTGTTTCTTCTCGAGTTATCGTACGGATACCTAGACAGTAATTAATTTTTGCACCACATATCACTTCATATAAGTTTTGTTCATGCTCAGAAAATTTCGCAAAACGTGATATATTTTGATTCCTCATACACTACTATAAATTAGGTAGTAATGCGTACTTATTGAAAGTTTGCTTCTGGGAACTTTAAAAAGTATTAAGTTGTAAAATAAATACTGAACTCCGAACACTTCAAATAAATTAAAAATCTGAAGCACCAAATGATTCTGCGAAAGTCATTACAGTTACTAAAGATGTTTATTACAATTCTGTCACCTGCCACACCAATATTGGATGTTGGTATACCTTTATTGTATGGCACTGTTTGAATTGGATCCAGTGGATGAATTACGTCGTTGTTTAATTTATACTTTTAGTTTTTATAGCATAGAGTTTACGAAGCATAATTTTGTATTATAGACAATTTTTCTAATACTTATAATATTTTCTACATTTTTTCCGGTAACATATACATGGTGTGTCTTCAAGCTGTACTTATAGGTATTATTATTATTATTATTATGAATGATAACCATGTATGTTTTAAATAAAAAAAAAAAACATTATAAAAGTTATATTATGTAGCATATGATGGCACAGTTATAGTAACCGAAAACATATATAAAGCATAACGTCCAAATTTCGAAAAATGCTGTGCCAATTTTGTATTTTCTGTTATACAGTTTGAAAAATAAACGTTAATTTACTCAAACCATTAATAAATTCCCTTTATTTTTTAATAAAATCTAAAAATTAATTAATAACAAAGTTAAAAAAGAACTAGTAGTAAAATTTACAATGTTGATGTATTTACTTTAGTAGGGACAATGAAGACCAATACTAAAAGTGATTTTGATAAGGAACTCTCACATTTCTTGAATTTATGTCCAATAATTAATAATATTAAATATATTTCCTACAAGGATTTCAGTAACTATAAACATATTATAATTGAGTATTGACAAATTCTTAAAAACTCATAAAAGAAAAGACTGAAGTTGAAGTCCTTAGCTTATCGGATAAGGTACTTATGATACAATAGTGTTCTTCAGCAAAATCCCAATGAACAAACCTACAAAAAGAAAAGCTTCTGCACGTAATAGGTGAATAACGCCACACATTTAAAAGGATAAACGAGCACGCGAATCTAAAAGTGCTAATATACATGGCCGCAACAAATATTAGCTCTTAATTCCAATCCCCCTTAACATCGTACAAAGTTTTTCGAGAAAAAGCCATAATAGCTTAGAGCAAAGTTCTTCAATACGCTGCCCGAGGAGCTCAAGAAGCTGCCGGATCCGGCACAATTTAAGACTTCTCTAAAAACTTGATTATCTGCGCGGGCAGTTGCAGAATTTCGCAATTGGAGAAGCTTTAAATAGGGTAATATTGGCGCGATTTAAAAATTTGTTAATAAAGATATTCATTCTCATTCTCTCTCTCTCTCTCTCTCTCTCTCTCTCTCTCTCTCTCTCTCTCTCCTCTCTCTCTCTCTCTCTCTCTTTCTCTTTTTCTTCTATATATATATATATATATAATATATATATATATATATATATATATATATATATATTTATATTTATTTATGAGCCGGATAACTTTACTAAATCAATTAACACAATGCCAGCAGAATTTAATTCTAATGAACTCTTCCTACCCTGCTAAAATTTCCAAGCGCTCATTAACTGATACGGGGAAAAAGTTATCAATATAAAAAGTTATTCTTAAACGTTGGTTGGATAATTTTAAAATTATTTTTAATTTTTATAAAGAAAGATAAAATGAAAAACAATGTAAATACTTCCCCCACTAAAACTTTTACTACCGGGTAGACTGGATAACAGCTACAGTTAATTATCCTTTATTTAAAATGTAACGATATTGTTTCCCTCTTTATTCCTTAATTAAAATTTTTAACATACAAGACATTAATGAAGCACAAGAATTTATGATTTTAAAAAATTTTATATTCTTAAAAATAAAAAAAAACACGTTTTATAAAATGAAAAGCATATTGATAGTCACTACCAGTCAATTGTAATTTAGATTAAACATTATTCTTAATTTATCAGTTACTGAATTGTTATTTACTATAGTCTATTTTTTATTTGTATTCTTAAAATTAGCTATAGTACTAAAAAAATTAATCTGCAATTAAAGGAAATAAAACAACAATAAAGAAGAAAGAATCAGTTACACATATCAGCTAAGATGGTGGCACATATAATAAGACAAATCAATGTTCAAGAAACCCTATGTGTTAGGTTCAGCTCCAGTTCATCTTTTATTTAGTATAGCGTTTGAACTTAAACATTCATATTTAATCAATCCTTCTCACCATTGTCTACGTTAATGGCAATCGTATTATATTTTAATTAAAATAAACTCATAAACTGTATTGTCTGGAAATCGATGTATGTATAGAATGCATAATTATTGTTCACTTTTACCGATACATTTCTCGAAAATGGTTATACCCCTTATTCACTAATAAACATGCAATTGTTATAATTTACTGGTGGTATAAACGTTGACCCCTTAGCATTCAGTTAACCCTTTTCAGTTTATCTATACTTCTTTCAATGCATCAATTACGTATGGTGTAACTTGATGTGCCCTTTCATCATTTTGGCATTTCAATTTGAAGCCTGAGCAACTAGTTATAATTGCAGGGTGAATAGCACAACACAAAGTTGGTTGATAATTATAATTCGGCTTTTTATTAATTACAAGGTGTGTAAAGAGCCACACCTATTATATATATTTACATCCTCTTAAATAAAAATGTCTACAAATGAAATATTTTCCAAATATACTGTCCTATGATGCGTTTACATTTATAAAATGCTTTCGGTTTCTTCACATTGTATCAATAACAAAAATGTATCCTAAATTTCACGAAAATTTAACGCTGAATGTTGTTTGGATAGTTAGTTGGTCTTACATTATGTGCTAATAAATAAAACGTCAAGGTATCATAAAAGTTTAATATGTATATTAACACTGTTATTTAACTGTACAATTTTCTCGTTGCCATTTTAGTTACCTATAAGACATATACAATAAATCTGCGGAGTCCTATGGCCGTGTACCGTCATAGAAAGGGTGTTACGGATATATCAAATAAGGCTTTATTTAAAATTTCAAATATGTAGGAGATTTTCTTTTCGAGCTTTCTTGATATATGACACAGACAGATATAAAAGAAAATGTTGAAGCCTAGGTGGGCTGGGGCTATTGCTCAGCCAGTTAATATATATTTTTACATAATTTCACCTTACTCTAAACGATTTTACATACTCAATCGCGTTACATAGTTATTATATTGAGAAAACTTTCTATCGATTACATTTAATATCACCATTCGGTCAAATAAACTAAGCTGTAAAAATAAACCTATTTCAGGAATATAAATTTTAATTTTCCGTAATTTGTCATAATATATTCTTAGGAAAAACATGCATAATAATCGTAGGGCAATTACGCCACCTAGTTACTTTATATATTAGACATTACAATATCTAAATGAAATTTTAAATGCAAAATGTCTGACATTGACTTGTGGAAATTAGAAATTCTTTTGCACACTATTAAATTTGTACCTATAATATATAACTATTTGTATACATATTTCATTAAAATACATGTCGAATTAACGTAAAAAAATGTTATACCTCTATTGACATAGAATTATATTAAAAAAAGTATTAAAATTATATTAAATATATAAATTGTTAATAACACAGTAAATCTTTAAATTTAAATTTGGAAATGTAGAACAGGCAATGATTTCTAAGTTTATTAACGAGGGACAGTACATACTCTTCTCTTCTACTAACACAGATAAAGATTAAGTAAGGTATTAGGTATTAAAAATTCTTTATATACATTAAATTGTTTTAGATTCTTTGTTACAATATTTCACTGATGTGAAATTATTGAAAAAATGGTGTAAATTATAACAGCAATGTGCCTAATGTTGAGTTAAAACCTATTAAGCGATATTTTTAATAGTCTTAGACTGTTATTAATGAATACTATAACTACATTGTTATTTGGTTCCTGACACACGTTAGAATAACTTTGAAATATTCAGAAAGCATTACTCCATTAGTTTGCTTCAAAATATTTTTAGTCATACAAATTTAATAACATATGAAAATTGAAGACAATAACACCATTTATTAATAGCCATTAGAGAATTTTTTTTAAGTTTCGCCCCTTACATAAGTGTTTAATAATAGGAATTAAAAACTTGGAAATCAATTTATCTATTTTAGGCATTAGTTTCTCAAAATATTAAACTATTTTAAAAGTGAGTAATGGACCAGCAAGTTAGAAAGCTTGTTGAATACCGGTTGGGAAACGGTGTTGCCCGTGACGTAATCCTATCGCATGACTGTTATACATCGTATTTGTAACGAAGTCAATAGTCTCATTGTAATATCCCTTTGTCCAAGGACAAACATTAAGTTTGAAAAAAAAAACTAGTTAATATCTAAGGCCAAATATTTTACTCTAAAAAGTGTAACGGTTAATACATTTTGTACGATACATCTTAAGGATACATTGTATTATTTTATAGAATGTAGTTTACCATAACTAAAACTAAAAATGACCTATGAGTGTAAAAAGGGCAATTGATTCAATCCTGCAGGCGCTGACAAATAAAACTAACGTCAAGTATAGACGATCCTTTTGCTGCTACTTTTTAAATTTCCTTTTTGTTTATACCTCAGACATTTACGCATCTATATTTTTACTACACTGAAGTCAGGCTTTCTGTGCTTTAAACCAGTTTATTAAATATATATATATATATAATATTTAAATATGCATTTGATACCATAACAAGCATCTGATATTGACAAAATACATTGCGCGTAATTTGGAGTAATATTTTACCGACACGAGAAAAGATATTATCACAGATGGGTGCGCAGAATTGAGTTGAACAGGTTCACAGCAAAGGAAAACATATTCTGCAACTTATTTTGCTATCTATAAGAACTATTAGACAAATATTGCGTCTATTTTTATTTTATATGCCTCTAGAAATTACCCGCGTCCTCGAACGCAATTTCATTTTGAAAACAATGATACCTTAAACGTATTATTAATGATTGATAATCGAAAAAAATCCTGAGAAAGGTAAGAGTCACCGAAATATACTGCAATCTTTTGATCCATTTTGCATGTAAAGTTAGGAATAAGGTTCTTTAACTGTTGAAGGAAAACGATTTTATAAGTACCTATGAAATTCCTTATATTTTTCCTTTGATATTTCATGAGAGTTAATTGAATGGTCCAATCATTTTAAGATATATTTTACAATTTAACTATTTTAGGCCAATATAGAGAAATTCTGTCTAAAACTAAACTTACTAAAGTCAAAGTCAATACCTTTTCTGTTTACATGCTAATGATATAATAAGTTATGTTTTTTTACTGTAGTTGATTAAAACTCAGACAAAGAAGCTTATCCACGTAAAATATGTAAATTTTAAATTAATGTGACAGGAAAATAACAACAGACAAACATAGAGAATTAACTGTTAAACGTGTAACAATTATTATATTTACTACTTTTTACAATTTACAAATAAATCTAATGTTTTCTGAGCTAGTTAATAGAAAAAAGGTTGATTTCACAACCAGCGTGCCATACCTCAGAGACATTTTCGAACACGAATAATTATAACTATATGTAAGTCAAGGGACCCTAGGAATGTAAAATTGTAATACAATCGGTCCGGCAGATTTTTCATTTTCTGTGATACCCAGAAACACAGAGAGAAACATTATTAAATATTTATATAATATTATTGAGTACAAAAATCCTAATTATTACTCATTGCGTTTTTCAGAGGCTTTTATTTTACTACATTAGGTACTTTAATTAAAAACATTTCAATTCAAAACTTCTGATATGATATGACTTTAAAACTTTAAAAACATTTTATACTACATAAAAGCACGTTTTTGTCTTCTTAGAGGTAATTTTCGATTTCACCTACCTAACTTTACAGCAATTTCTTAGAAAATATATATAAGTGAATACTTTAATTTTCTTTGTACGTAAATGATGTAATTTATTCGCAATGCTCGAACGATATGTAACATTCAATATACATTTTCTTGGTTATTAATCATAAATGTCATTTTCCTAGTCACATTTAGGAGGCTATTGACAATGTAAAAACTGCGAAAAACGGAATAATATTACATGGACTGTGGTTCAAGGAACAATTATGTAACGAATATAAAAGTAGGAATACAACCAAAATATTGCTTATTGATCAGGAATGTATTGATGTGAGTGAATATACATTTAGCTGTTTTACTTTTTTAATTTTTCAAAAATGCATGATTTTACACATAAGAAACATTTCGTTTGAAAATACTAAAAAGTTTATAATACTATATATTAGATGAAATATGTAAACAGTCTTTATGCTATTTAAAAACATTTTGAATTTTTTTTTTTATTAACTTTACACTACATTTTCATGATAAAAAAAATAAAAATTGTTTAAACTAAATTGAAAATGATATATAAGAAAATGTTTGGTTATCAGTATGAAGAAAACTCGGCATATTTGAAAATTAAAGGTGAACAATTAATACACATTTTCAAGCAAGATGTCTAAGAGTTATTGAGAAATATTTATTAAATTAGCATCATAAAAATAGACGTTCCATGTTTTCTTAGTTAGTTAATTTGAAAGCATAAGTTGAAGATATTATGACGCTGCAAAAGCCACTGAGAGATCCTCCTTTTAATATAACTCTCTATGTGAAGAACTTTGAAACTTGGTAAATCCAGAAAAGTTTATCAACCTCAATTATTATAATTCTCTTCAGAATGTGTATATCCATCCAGAATATAAGCACCTCTAAGTTTCAAGAAATGTTATTAGCGAATTATAATTCTTAACTAGAAATACTAATTTGATAGAATTATTTTTTTTTATTTTCATTTTATATTTTTTTGCATTTATTTTATTAATTCAAATAAAGCTTTTCTGTTTTAGATTATAAAAAAAAATGTTTAAAACAATAAAAATTCCGCCACCATAACCATCTTCTCCGTGTAAGCGTCTGTTAGCTCTATCGTACTAGTCTGAAAATTCACAACAGAAAAAAAATCAAACTTCTCAACATATGAATTATATAAATGCGTCACTTTCAATAACTATCACTATCAGGATCCTAGTTTTTATATGTTGTATCACACATGGATTTGTACACATAAGAAACTCATCTTAAATACCTGTATTTTTAATGGTATTGTTTTATAATTTTTAGGCTGAGTAACAAGCTGGATAAAAATTTCCATCGTTTAATACCTGATATATACATTATAGGTCGAGCTATAAAATATTTGAATACGTTTGTTTACATTGCATGGTAAAATTTTTAATTATTACTCACTTTATAATATGTAGTTCTTTCATCTCCGATTTATACCATCTAGAAATACTGTCGTATCTAGTTAATTTATATAATAATGGACAAGTAAAATAAGTTAAGAATGTAGCGACTATTAACAAATCAAATAATATTGATTTTACAATTAATTGTAACTATTGCTAATACTGAAATCTTAACAATAGTTTAACCATTGAGAGATAAGACTTTATTGTTTGCTAGGTTTCAGTAATAATTCAGACTGAGGTTTGCCCATAAAAGTAAAGCATGCCATGAACCCGCTGTAAGCTCTCTTTATTTTTAACGGCTGCAGAACAATTTTCTCAATTAAAACATTCCTTTCACCTCTGTTTATTTCAATAATATTCCTCGCTTATTCACAGCTTAATAAAATACATAAAATAGCTTATGTCCACATAAATGTAGCCTGATTACACAACTTGATTGGAATTAATAACTGGATGTCGTATACTACGTTTATATTCAAACGAAAAGGAAAGTGATTTTCATGAATTTTTTAATATTTCCTGTATTAGTCTGTATAAGTCTGATTTTAATTATCAATTAGTAAAAAATATCATATATGACAAAAACTAGATGTCTATTGAGCCAGTAATTGTGTATAATTTACAGTTCATAGAGATATTTCTACAAAGCGCTTTCTCCATTGTAAAACAATTTCTATACTGTTTTCCACTGGGTAAAGCCTAGTTATTTCTCATTTTTTTCTTTATTTGTTAAACATTAAAGGGATGATAGAAAAGCACATAGGATAATCCTAAAGGGTTTTATGTGTTTTATTACTCATAATTGCTAAAAAAAACGATTTAGAGTAGGTTCAAATTCTCCTAAACATTTATATAACACATCAATAATGAATATATTCCGTATGAACTATCTATAAAGACTTCAATTGATAATAGGATTTAAGAATTTATCTACCCTACTATATTACAAACAATTTACAAACACTTATCGTAGGCAAATGTTGGAAATTCACAAATCCTCTGTAAATAATAAATATATTGCTCATAAAATGGATGAATATTTTGAGTTAAAGCTACATTAATTACAAAGTATTAAATATTTAAAAAGGTATTGTAAGCAAACATTTCTTTGGAAACTTAATAACAAAAAGACAAACAACAAGTTAATATTGATGTTTAAATTTTGCCTCATAGTAAACAATTAAATAATTAGTAACTAGTAAATTAGTAGTAATTTAAATTAATTAATAAGTATGCATTAGTTAATAAGCTAACGATTTATGTCAATGCTTGTATTTAATCTTTTATTTCATTATCAAAAGTTAAACGTTTCTTGTTTATGTTTTTTCTGTTATTTAATATTTTCATTAAATTTTTATCGTACAAATATGTATAGAATGAAAGTGTTTGTAGTTTGTGGAATTGAATTCAATACTGTGTAGCTGTAACAGCTTGACAGTAATGAGCATTATTTATCGTTACAAGATCTTTTTCAGGCAAGCATACAAATAAAAGGTTCATGCATATCTAATGTAGGTTGAAAACCAAGGTAAATTTAATTAACTACCTCTTCAAATTATAACTCTAAACTAAAATATTATGGCTAAACTAAAACACCTGATGATGGCATCTTTGATTTTGAAAGGCCTCGTGTTAAAATATAGAAATTATTGGAGAATTGTGAGTTTTCTTTTATAAAATAATAGAAAGTTAAAATATTATGGTCTAAACTCAATGACGCCATTAACTTGAATACTCAAAAGGACAAGCCATTTAAGGAACCATTTCCCTTTAGATGGTTCGATTCTCTGTAACACACTGGACATGTTTTATCATTCAATAGTTATAATTAAATTATTCATTCTCCGATTTATATTAATAAATTATAACTTTTTACAGTATTATTAAAGTTTTCGAGTCTTTGTTATTTGTTTAACTAGAATTTATTTACTCATTTAACTTTCCTAAGTTTATCTCTATTACTACTTTGGCTTTGTAATAAATACAATTTTAAGGCAGTTTAAACTATCCGACCCCTTGTTAAACCAGCTGCTTGGACAGAAATATAAAACCTATATACAAATAATTCAAGGCTGGTTTTTCGTGATCGAGAGGGGTGTAAAAGACAGCTGTAGTTTAGGTCTCGATTATACCCCAGACCCTTGTAAACTTTCCCTCACTTAACAGCCTTAGACTATTCCTCTTTAAATGCTTTAGTTAAAGTTTTAGCAATCAAATTCAAAATAATAATAAAGTAGTATTTAACAGATAAATTAAAAAGCATGTGATGTTTACAAATGTTTATAATATTTTAATGTCTCAGGAAATTAAATAAAGCCGAGATTATTTTCTTATTCAATAGATCAAAGTTTAGAGATACAATTTTAGTAGTATACTGTATTGTATTGTACCATTGAGTAATTATTTGGTGGAATAAGAAATTAACAAAGAATTAGAGAAATGAGCTATTAAATAAAATTGTACTGTGTTTTTAATCTATTCAATTACATCTTAAACCTATTCCATCGTAGTATATTTAATCTTTAGATCGCAGGATATTGGGTAACTTACTGAGAAAAGGGACGTTATGTGTAGTATGTGGTAAATTCAACTGATTGTTTTCAGAAATCTGAAGAGGATAAGAAAATGTGTCCTTAATAACTGCGGAAATAGATTAATACATTGTTTACTGGAAATACTAAAATTTAAATTATTTAAATGGTTTTGTATGTACGAGTACTTAAAATCAACTAAAAATATTCACCCTCTAATTGTACCAACCTTAATAAACATAAATATTTATCACACTTACCTTTCTAATTGACTATTACTTCAGGGGCTTTATATTATTTCGAGGTGAGATAAACTCATATAAAAACTTTAAAATTCAACGTTAGACAAAATATAATTGAAGATACAGATTTTAAACGCAAGAAAATTACATAATCTTTAATAGATCCATATCTATCAATAGATCTAATATTTTAAGAGTGTTTATAATATACATAAAAGTCACGTTGCTGTTCTATCCCAACGTTTCATTACATTAAGTACTTAGATGGTCATGATAAAATTTGGAAATATTGTCCTAAATCACAACATGTGACTTTGTAATCTGTACAAATGATATTATAAGTATCAAAATTAAATAACCTGAAAAAAATATTAATAAAAGCATGACAACATAAATATACATTTAATGGAATCTTTGTCATATTTATTCACCTCTACAGAGCATGGTAAACAAGTCTTTAAACATTCTCAGATCTTATACATTTCATTACACATTTGAGCATTATACATACCCATGCCTGCAGTAATTTTAACACGATTTTCATGAATTTATGTTCATAGCTATTTTAATTACTAAATCAAAATATGATAATCTAAAGCATTCTAAAACTATATTACATTGAAGAATTCTAAAATAATATACATTAAACTATATGGTATTGGAATTTACTCGAGCAATCAGACAAAATATATTGAATGCAGTAACAACTACAAACAGATATCATGGAATAGCTTTTTATTTTCGACCTTATATGCTTCTTGTCGTTCTAAAGAATTATCAAGAAACATCTTAAAAAATATTTTTTTGCAAAATAAGAAATTAAGAAATGTATACAAGTAGTATATTTCGTATGAAATGGTAGTAATGTCATGTAACCAGAATCAGGAAAATGTTCACCTGGAAAGAAATCACGAGAGTGTCGCCTGTAAAACAAAGCTGTCACCTGAACTGGTCCTGCTAGTGACACTGACATTGCCGCTGGACTGTTATACATCGTATTTGTACCGGACCCTTGAAGCACAGACTGTCCCTCTGTGTTTCTTTTGTTCAAGAAGAAACGCTAAGGCATTATGTTCCAACAATCGAAGTCCTACATTGTACAAAATAGAAGTACGAAAAGAACGCACAAGTAAAAAATATAATTAGGTATATAATATACTACAAATAACCAGTAGTTTCACAAACAACTTTGTAAAAATTGTTTTATGTGAATTATATTTTCGAGGTCAAGTTTGAGTTTGCCTAGTTGCCCCAATCAAGAAAATATGTTAAAATTGAATATTTCTGACGATTTTAATAATTCCGCTCTTTTTATTCTTGGCCCATAGTTGGTTTTCCTTGAGGCCTAGTTCTTTCAAAAGGTAACTAACTGAAATGAGTTTTTAACAGCATTTACTTTTATAGGAAAAGTTAGATGGTAAGTTACTATTTGATGTCTTGATTACAGCAATTACCAATTATTAAATGCATAATCTTTGCCTTAATACAGAGTAAAAACCACATTTTAATTTTCTGAACTGGATTTTTTATTACACAGTGCTCAACAACTTAGTACGGTATAAAAAAGGGAAAATAAGAGGTAGAGTTACTATCAAGCTTACTCTGTGTATTCAATAATATAAATGTGATAAAACGTGAGACAGAGTAGATTTAAGAAATACAAATAGGGATATATGTTAACGTGAGTCCCTACATATGTACATGCTAAATTGCAGTACAATCGGTCAATTAAATTGTATCTAACTGTGTAATACACCAATAAAAACACAAAAAATCTTTATTTTTATACAGTATAATACTAAAGATTATCACATTGTTTTACGTAAACAAAACATGTTTTAAAACAATTGTTTATCAGTGTAAACAATGTTATAATAGAATATCCTTATGATGTCAAAACAAGCGTCTGGAATTGACATGATAGATATCGTGTATAGGGGAATAAAGTGAATCAACAATGGCGCCTATCTCTCATTACAGTTGGGCGCACTGCCTCTCGTCTGTACGCCCGTAAAACCACTTCCGTAACTTATTATAATAAAAAAATAATAGATTCTTAAAAAAATTTTAGAAGGTCCTGAACTTTTTGCTAGAAGTATACTATAGTACTTCTATGACTGTTTGTTTTTTTAATATGAATATAGTCAACGATTTTGAAACTTACATGTCAGCCCCAAAGTTTCCCGCGTTTTTTTGTTCTTTACAATTTCGTTTTGTAAATTGCACAAAATATTGTAATGAAACATTTGTATTAAAGATAATATTAATTTATAATAGACCTCTCAGGTATGACATCTACTTTATATAAAAGTGAAAGTCAAATAAGCGAAATAAAATATTACAAATAACGTACTTTATAAGAAGTAAAATAACAAATCACTTCCCTTCACCTTAAAGAAACGATTTACATTATTAAAATTAGTTCCAAAATTTAGATAGTGAAATATTGTCACAGCATTGAAAAAGAGTTGATTTTAAATACTTTCGTTTAGGTAATCGAATTATTATAAAATTTATCTTACATCAGTTTATGATATAAATGTGCGTGAAAACTGCATGTGGAGACGAATAATTCTAACACAATGGCATTATATTCAAATAGGTGCATTAATTAATTCTATCCATGACTAACCACTGCAATTTCCCATACTTGTGTGGATTAATTATTCTGTAACTATTCCAAGCTGAAGCTTGCACGAATTAATTAGAAAGCACAAAAGATTGTATGATAAGAGGTACATAACGAGACATAAATGAATGAAGATTTTCCTTTAAAAATCTGTGATTAAAAAAAAAATACAATAATTAAAGGAAGTTTATTTCATAATTTTTTCTATATTTTAAGCAACATATTAGAAACACAGATAGTGTTTTGAGTTATTATTCAATAATTATTGTCCGTACCTACATAAATTGTTTTACAATAATCCTCATTATTATTATCAATAAATAAATATATTTATTTATTTTATCAATAATTTTTTTTATCAAGAGGTAACTTTCATTCTCTATGTTTTCGAGTGCGAAAAATCCCACATTTCCCTCTAAAGTTGAAGTACATTAAATATTATTAATTTTAAGAGCCTGCTTTGTGTAAACATTGTTTTGTGACAACACAAATATAATCGTTCTATTATTTTTACCAATATTTTCTATTTGCTTCAATTTATATTTTTAAATTATTGAATAAACGTGATTTTTTCCTTATTTTATGCAAACATAGAATAAATAATTATCCATATAAGGAAATTAACAATTTTAAATTACATTTAAGCAAATATTAACGTATTATATTACGTTGCAGTGCTTGGTCAATATTTTAATGTAGATATAAAAGTCAAATGCTTAAAAATTAATTATACACTATAAAACCACAATAAATTACATCTTAGTTGTATTTCTATAGAAGTAGGCTTGAAACGCGCGCGCGCGCGTGTGTGTGTGTGTATGTATTTCTTTTTGATCAAGGAAACAAGGCAAATAAAATATGGGACAACAACATACAGACTTAAGTAGAATACAATAGGTACAAATTTACGCTTTTTGAGATATTACCTTAATCGTTACAACAAGGCAAACTCAACATTGGCGTTTGAAATATGATTCATTGCAGTTAGAGTTGCTCACTCACAAGTAAAGCCTACGCAACAATGTATGGGTGACTGCTAGTATTTGTATACGACAAAACTTATTCTTACGCGTGTTTCTAACACTTCTACATCATGTTTATATTTATGTTAAGTAATATTTTAGAACCCAAAGAATCATTTGATTCAAAGCCACCATAATAATTAGCTGGATACATTTCACAGCTCATTTATCTGCAGCTGTTTATTTGCTTTCCAAAATGTAAAAACACGGAAATATTTTACCTTTCGTATAAATCTTTTAATAATGCGTCATTTTAAAAAGAGTTTTGTGTAGAAATGTATACTGTTAGAGACAAAATTTATATAACAAGCAACGGTTTTGATATCATAAAATCCGTTTTAATTTTCATGAGTACTACTATTTTTTAAGTATCAAAAGACTTAAAAGCTACTACCTCAAACACAGACCAATTCAATTATGAGTAGGGTTTTTTCTACTATAAAGCTTAGTTTGACTTGAAAAGTTATTAATTGTGTAATGCACGTATATAAATAATGTAAGCGTTCTACATTGAAAACCTTAACCTTCGTTTGAGGAAAAACACCATTAACAGTTTTATTAGGATTTGTATACAGTCCTAATAATGTTTAAGTCAATTAAAAGTAAATTTTTTATTACGTTTAATTACACGTATTCTTATTACCGTTTTTTTTTTTTTTTTCAACTCAAGCCAAGAGTACCACTATTGTTGTTTTGAGGAAACTTGTAACTGTAAATTCAACAAATGATCACAAGTTATTGTTTTTATTAAAACATTTTAAGCCATAACATTTAGGCACAAGTAAACAACAACATGAATATGTTTAAAAAAAAACAAAGTGTGTTTTGTTCTTGGAAAGTGTGTTAAACGGCAAATAAGAGAATTCACGATTAGAATTTTGATTTTTATCTCCTACTGTAACTCTATAAAATAATGTTTAGCTATTTAAATGAACCATCCTTATTTTATCCTTAAAATATGCTTACTTTAACTAATGTGTGCCCATATTTTATCTAATCTAATATTTAGGTAGCAGGAACTCTGGAATATAACTGACATCTTATAAAATACTCACGTTCTTAAGTTTATGTAGGTCATACGGTTAATCACCATTATCATAGATGCAGCATTTGTTTGATTTGTAATTTAATTGGAATTGGACACATACTTAAGCAAGATAGATTCATTATTATTTTTCATATTATTTATTTATAAAATTGCTTATACATTTATTTCCTAAAATTGGTTTAGATTGGATTTTTTTATCTTGTAAAATCAGAGGTTTTTGTCCTTATAAGACTAACTTTTATTTTAAGTATACGCATTATATATTAGGTTAATTGACATATTTTTTGTCAAAAACTAAAAATATGTTACGTGGTATGTGTTTTAGAATACTAGCAACGTTACAAACCAATGCAGAATCTTTTTCATATTACATGTTTTATGAAACAGGAAAGTATACTGGATACAATTCATAGATATATATATATATATATATATATATATATATACACACACATATATATACACACACACACACACACACACACACACACACACACACACACACACACACACACATTTATATATTATTTATTCAGATTACTAATAACTTTTATATATATATATATATAAAACTAATGTAAAAACGTTCTTTAATGCTAAAAATTGCCTCTATGAGTAGCTAGCACCATCATAAAATGTACCTATAATAAACAAAATAATATATATATATATATATATATATATATATATATATATATAGTCTTCGGTTCATTTTCTGTAAAAGATATCGTGCGGGTATACATTCGATAATGATATTTTTCTAACCTCTCTGATAGTAAGAGTCTATAACGCTCAGCCATTTAGATGCAACGTGATTTAATTATTTTCTAACGAACGAGAACTCTGATATCATGAATTCTGTAGTCATACATACTTAGTGAGATCGTATTTTACATAGAAAGATTTATGAAGTAGTATAATAAAGCATAAATATTTAACTTTACACAAGTTTATTAAATTACTAAATATAAGGAAGCAAACATTTCTGAGAAATGTATTAACGTTACTCGAGATTCTGCTGAAAACTATCTTTCTCCTGCAGCACAAATATTTGGATGTTGTTTCTGTAATTTAAAATCATCCTTTAAATTACAATTAGAAGATACATGATTTGCTCTAATTGTTACCCTTATTTTTTTAGCATAGCGTGTTAACCAAGAATTATATGGTTACTTTTTGGACAGATTACCTAATATGTGTATTAATATCAAAAGTTTAAGAGTAAGTAATTATTTGTGTGTATTCTAACACAGTTTGTGAAGTATACAAAGCGGAGAATTTATTATATAAAAGCAACAAATTGTTTAGTCATAACAAATTAATAATATGAACATTGTTAATTTTATACCAAGTTTACTAATTAATTCCAAGATTTCTAAACAATTACTTTTAATAATTATTACTTAATAAAACATAATTTTATATCAAAACTTACATTGGTATAAACAAGTTAGTAAACACAAGATGTTACATGCACCTTCACACGAGATTTCTGTTGAATGAACAAGTAAATCTATTGTCCTTAAAACCTATTACGGCCAAAGAAATTCCAGCGGTTGCCACAGTAAAGTTGCCTTGTTCAAATCGAATACATATACAGATAAATATAAGTATTTTTGCGTAAAAACATAGTAATAAACATAATGGCACTTAAACATAGTAATAAACCTGTAACAAAACCATAAACGCAGCTATAGTGAAAATAGATGATTCAATGCGAATATTGAGTTTAGGTCCAGTTCACTTTCCTCACCAGAGCAGCATCTGAAATATAATGTTGTTTCAGACTTAAAATCTGAAATTAGGAGTCATATTTGTCTATGCGTTACGTGTAAAGGACTTCATGGTAACATTTTCAGTAAAACCATAATTATGCATTTCTTATTTTATCTATATTTAACACAATTTCAGAAATATTACATTTGAAATATAACACAATACAGTGTTAAATTCTATAAAACCAATAAAAAATTCTATTTTTTAATAGTCATTATTTCTTATACAAACATTTTATTTCAATATTCCTAGTTAACAAATAATATATGGAGTATAAAAATTACAATAAACATACTACATATTACATGATTGTATAGGTTCTCCTACAATTTGTAATTAATACCGCTTAAATCTTTTAGTTTTTAATAGTATAAACGTCAATTAATCAATGCAATTGCTTGTGAACAGATTGAAAGCAACAAAGGATCTATTAAAGTGTTTTAAAGTGTGTCAAGCTAGCTTATTCATAATCAGAGAAAAAGCTATTGCGTTATATTTTTTTCCGTTTAGATAACCTAATATTAAAAAAAAAACTAGTAACTTGAATCAAACAGGCTCTTGTCTATTAAAATCATAGGAAGTAACATACTATGTTTTAATATCTGAATTAAAGAATATAGTAATTGTAATCAAAAAATAAATAGTACAAAATTAACTATTATTAAATAGTTATTAGTTTTATGAAAAATCGTTTTTGTTACAGATAGTTTAATATTTTATCATGTAATTTTCTCCAGTCAACTTTAATGCAAACAAAGTAAGATATATAAAAAGCCTCATAATCAATGTTTCTTCTTTAGGCCTGATTATGGAAGTTTCTCATGTTTCAAATTCCTACACCTAACTTCTTGTTGAGTAATAGTTGTTCATTTTTTTGAGCAGTGGTATTTCAAAGGGTTCTGATTTATATTTCCTTTAACAAATTTAAAGAAATTATCCCACTAATAACAGATAGTACCGTCTTCAGTAGAAATGCAGTTAAGGAATTGAGAGCGTGAGCAGTAATGATAGGTCAATTGGACACGTGCAGAGAGTAGATACGCTGCAGTTTATAAGTAGTCTTGGTCTCTTCAGCACGACAGACTACCACTTTCTTTTACCATCACAGTATATTTTACTTTATATATTAAGGCGTGCATGAACCTTCATGTCTGAGTAACCATAAAGGGAACGGGAAAATCGTAGAGGAAATATATTGTTAAACAGTCTGAAAATTATAACATGTTAACTAACAATAAATATTGCTATCGCCTAAAATTTTTACATGCAGATTCTGTAAAGCATGCCATGAGCCCGTTGTGGGGAGTTGTTGCTTCCACCTTGTATATACAAGGTGTTTGAAAAGTCTGGGTACGGCTTAATATTTTACAAACTATAGCAGATAACATCTATAAACTTTGCACAGTGTCATATGGCTATGTAAACTATTTTTCCTTCCTATTACCATGAGATGCCAACCATCGGGGGACGGCCCACAGAGAAAAACATGGAAATCTTAAATTAAAGTATGAGTCGAGTGATACCTCATTTGAAAGAGCTCACTTAATAGAGCTGAATGCCGCAAACCGCATCTCAAAAGGTTTATCCAAACAGAAATGGCGGGTTGTTTTAGGTACACATTGAGAAGTACGTTATGCGCTGCCATTTCTGACTGGATCGTCGTATTCTGATGCAATAGGCGGCGTTTCACTCTACTAACCAATGGTTTCACTGATTAGTACTTATAAAAAATAACAAAAAAAATTTTATTCAAAAATTTACTTGTAAGTTAACTATTTCACTAACAAAGAACAATGGTAGAACTTAATTAATTCATAAACATAAACACGACGAATTCATTTTAGTTTTATTTATTATTATTTAGTGAAACGCCGCCTACCGCATCATAATACGACGATCCAGTCAGAAATGGCAGCGCATAACGTACTTCACAATGTGTACCTAAAACAACCCGCCATTTCTGATTGGATAAACCTCTTGAGAAGCGGTTTGCGGCATTCAACACTACTAAGTGAGCTCTTTCAAATGAGGTATCACTCGAACCATGCTTTAATTTAAGAGTTTCATGTTTTCCTCTGTGGGCCGTCCCCCCATGGTTGGTATATCATGGTAATAGCAAGGAAAAATAGTTTACATAGCCATATGACACTGTGCAAAGTTTATAGATATTATCTGCTATGGTTTGTAAAATATTAAGCCGTACCCAGACTTTTCAAACACCTTGTACATAGATTTGCTTTGTTTCATTCAATATGTTTCCTAAACGATGCCAGTAAATGCTATGTTAATGCGTGATCTGCTATATCCTTGACATTTTCCACTTAAAGTAGTTAGTTTATTTTCAATAAAAAGTTGCACTAGTGTACTTGCACTGCCGAGAGAGGCATTTTGGATTGACACTAGTAACTAAACTGACCGGTATAAGAATTACAGTTAAAAAAGGTCTGAAATAATCTGAATAAGAATTCTAGGGTTCTTTAAGTAAGGACAATGATAACAAAGTATAGCTATTTTGTTATCTATCCACTGATAAAACCAGTTACATCAGATAATTTAACAGAAATGTTTAGCATGATGTAGGTGCATATGACTGTATGATACAAAACACTACGTTGTTATTTTAAATAGAAAATTAGTTTTAGGTACGTATTAGACCTTAATCATTTATTGCGGTGTTATACATAAAACCAACTACTGATAGTATTACTATGTCTTGTATAAAGACGCAATATAATATTTTACAGCTTCCTTACACGCTAGGGTTATCAGTATGCACAGTCACAAGCTGGCTGTATACACATGATTACCATAATACCCGGCTTTCCGGGTCACACATTCTGCTGTATACTGACTCAAGTGGGGGTCTCTTATCACCCACTGATAATTCATTATTATATTAAAAGATGCGATGCACAAATTATATTTATATTATAAAAATAAAAGTACATATTTTAATTAAAGTGTGTATGAAAATAATTAAAATCGTGTTCCGAAATATTTGAAAACTTAATAATTGAGTTAAAGATGTATATTAGTATTGTAAAGATAAGAAAGCATTTTAAATTATTTAAATACCCTTGTTAGAAAACACTTTCATTCGTTACTTATATAAATTCTATTATCTGCATTCGATGAGACAACTTTTTAAAATTCCTTTAACATAAATTTAAACGAACACTTTCCCTACTATTCTTAAGAAACATTCACGTAGATCCCAAATGCTAAAAAAGTTTATTATTCGTGTGTGTTTATATTAAAATAAAACAACGAAAGGTTAAGCCTTCATAACTATTGCAGCAAGTCTAAAACACATCATATAAACGATATTGTATCTTTAGCAATTCTTATTTTTCTTATTATTAATTCAAAATCGATTCGCCAAATAACAAATAATTGAATCGTAAAAAGTAAGGGCTTTGTGGTGTAATGGTGGCACATTCACCTGGCAAGTGAGAGATCCGGGTTCGACTCCCGGCGGAGCAACTACATTTTGTGATTTAACGTTTGTTGAAATTTATATTAAAAGTTAGATATTAGGTTGAGCTACACATGTGCTTGTGAATGAAGTGTACGTGGAAGATGTAGGTACGTGCTGATGCAGTGTTATGACCAGCAATCCATCATCACTCTCTATTAACCTCTGCTCAACGGCTAACTTACTGACGTTACGTATTAACGCATTAAAAGTTTGCGAGAATTTTTATCTCTCATATGTTGTTTTATATAAGATTTATGAAGTTAATTTAATATAATTGTTAACTTTTACTATTTCTCGATATTAAATTGCAAAAACTTTATTATATAGGTATTTTACTTTATGATTCCTAACGTAAACATTAATAAAGTATTGTATTTAATAATTTGTTAAACTTAGAATTTTATTTCAGGGGGGCTTTGTATAAACTAAATTAATTGGATCAGTATGTAATAAACAATATACGAACAATATTTGTTCAATTTTAGTTAATGAGTGTTAAAAAACACTTCTTCTGTAAATAAATTCTAAAAAATTTACAAGTTCAAGCGGTTTATTTTTTACAATAATATTTATATGTAAATATAAGATGTATATTTAATAAGAAATTCCGAAAACTGAACAAAGAAAATTACACTTGACTTATCAAGATAATATTCTAAACTTTCTCTTTAGAGAGATTAACAAAATTTTATTCAAATAACAGACGACTCTACATATCAGTTAGCCTCTAAACATGAAGTATGGTAATTTACTGTAAGAAGATAGCATAAATAATAATTCCTCGTTTCCTTTTTAACTTTCGTAGCAAAGAATTTCATCAGTTCAACAATTTATTTAAGTATTTTAAAATGTGTATTTTGAAAAAAGGTTTCTTGGATCCTACCGGTGCTTCAATAATTCTTCAAGCATGTCTGATGTAAGTTGTAGTGATATTTTTTATTGTACACATTATATCTTTCTCAGCAAATTTTAATAATTTTTAAATGTGTTAAAATGTGATAAAAGCGTATGCAATACCCCTTAAAGCAAAGATAATTTTTAAAAAGAGTAATTTGTTTAGAAATGTTATTTCCATAGTACATTTTCAATTGTGAAATAGAGATTTTCAGAGATTCTTAAAAAACCTGTAATAGGTGAGAAGATTTGCAAGCACTCCAAAGCAACTTTCATATATTAAGAACGGCAAAACCCACCAGCTTTGCTACCTCATTCTCCTGGTCTGAAAAGACAAAGAACAAAAAACAATGATGTAAAAATGTGTCATTATTGTGAATTATTGGAAGAGGGATTACAATTTCGACAGTCCTGTTATTAATATAAACAGACCTAGTTCATTTATAAATATATGAGATTGTCCATACGCAAAATATAGGTGTTATTATACTAGGCACGGAACATGATATTGTAGGGAGAGTCATTCTCTCATTATTCTTGATTGTTGTTGTATTTGAATCGCAAACACTTTATAATATGTAACTGAAAAATCAAGTAGTCAACACTTTTTTTTCATTCTTAGGTATTTTTATACTTCACATATTTTATACTTCTCCAACATGACCAGAAATTCTTAATACATACAATTACCTATTTGAACACAAAATATCACTATTAAAAGCATAATACATTTTCTAAAGCCTTTAAATTTTCTTCAGATCAAAATATTCATAAAAATAACAATGTACTGATTACGTGAAACCCGTAAAAAATATTCGAACTATTTTTTAATTTTATGTTATATCCTATTCAGATCATTTAAATTTCTATACTTTCAGAGTATAATATTCAATAACACACGGATTATTTTTTATAATAAATATTTAAGAAAAATGATGAAACCTAAAAAGAGAAACTCAAAAACTTAAGAACCTTGGTCTTAAATGTATTGCAGAATAATTTCCTGAATTTATCCCATATTAATGTTCCAAACATTGTATTCTTTATAAAAATAAACAGTTTAAAGCAACGAACCTCTTAAATTAGAAGTCCATTACAAGTTAAAAGGTTAATGTAAAAGTTGGGCAATTAATTAAGAAGAGTGGCCTTTTGAGGCTTCAACCTGGTCATTAGGGCTTAATTGTAGTGAGGAAATTATTAATGATTTGTCTTCCGTGAAGATTTTTAATGAAAAATAATAAAATAGTACCTTAAAAAACTTGTAATTACAGTGCATTAAGATTATAGGAATAATACAGTGCAGTAAGATTGTAGGAATATTAGACAAATATCGTTATTATATAATTAATTAAAAGTAAATAATAATACAAGATATTTTGAGATTTTCTATGCAAGGTGTTTATGAGACGTCATTTTTTAAATAAAAACACATACAGACAGATAGATGGGAAACTAAGTGTCTGAGACCCCTGTTCATATGGTGAAATATGGTTGCCTTGACTTGAGCTATAACGTGGTATACACTTGTCCAGAGAGTTATGGTACTCTGCATAATACATTTATATCTTTATCATAATCAAATCACATATAAGCTTCTATTGTTGTATAATATTGGTTATATCATAAAAAACATAGTCTAACGCACATAAGTATAATGATTAATTTATGTTTAAATGAAAGGCTGTATTTCTAAGTTCGGGCATAAGCAAGATTATGTGTGAATTACAAGTAACAGCCATATTTTATATAATGAATGCGTGAGTAGCATGCCACTGCTCCAAAAATAAATTTTCAAGGTTCTCTTCTTGAATCTTCTTGTTAAGTACTAGATACGAGTATATTTGTTTACTTGCAACAGTGCACTGAACAGCCCGTAAATGAATGATTTTAGAATAGAAATGCCTATAAGTGTTAAAACAAGATGGGTTTATGATGGTTCAACAAATAAAAAAGCGGAAATTATTAGGTTAAAGGACGACCTGGCAAATCACGAATTTCACGTTATCGACGTATTCTGCTCATCCTCCTGAACAAAATATATAGTTTTAGGGGGTGTATATGACAAATAACGTGGTTTTAGGGGGTCTATACATAAATAGCTATATTCTTAAAATTTTAATGTTCTGTTTGTGTGCTGTGTCTGGATATCTGTAAATATTATCTGCGGCTGGGACTGATAGCGTATATGTTATCTGAGCGCTCCGGGGCAGGTCAGTGCTTCACAAGATATCGTGTACTGTAGGTTGGATCGAGTGAGTGAGTGACATTCATGGATCATGACATCCACTGGTTCGACCAATCTTAGTGAATTGTTGTGTCGGAGTGTTTTGTCGGGCATGTTAAGAGTTTACGTTTCGAACAAAACGAGATTATTTACTTTTTAATATAATAGGAAATTTTTTATATTGAGTGTATTTGTCCGTCGTGCGGCTGCGTATTGTTTTTAAACCGGGAGACTTTGATGTTTTGTTGTAAAAGAAAAATTCGTAAAAGTAGTATAAAAAATTTTAAATGTTGTAACTTTTATAAATCGGCCCGGGCAAGTTCCTGTTTTAAAGAACGCTCTTAGACAGAGAGACATGTTTTGGTTTAGTGACCACGTTGTTGCATTTTTAGCCACCGAGAAAAAGATATATTTCTTTGGTGTTTGGCGTTTCTGCACATTCTAAGGAACACACTAATGGTAAGTGTTCTCTAATAATTTTCATTTATATATATATATATATACATTAGATGTTTTTCATGATTTATTAAGTTTTTTACACTTTACATAATTGCCTTTGCATTAAAGTTCAATTTATATTGGTGATCAGCCCCTAAATAACTTGATATTTTCCTGATAGGTACTATCTCGAGGGATGTTTTTCTTTTGTTCTTTCCTTAGGTGCTGCCTCGCATTGATGGCCGGAGGCACTCGTCTCAACCCGATAACAACTAATTAATTTGTAGCTCGAAATTTTATTAAGAAAAACATTGTTCATTTGGGTCAAAATTCTGCTTATTTCAGTATTATTTTTCATTTACGTTTCTATAGATAGCGTCGCATCCGATGACGTATCACGAGATTAAATCCCAGCCACAAAAGGTCACGTGACGTCAGACGTGGATGTACATCATGGAAATATTGCTCTGCCCTTGAACAGTTGTTCCAATTTTTATGTTCTACAACTTCGTTATTTCTCATTTCCACCCCGGTAAACCTTATATTGTTTTGTTTTGTAGGACCATTCCAATAAGTTACCATCGCAAAACTCGCATTTTGCCGCTCCGGCTCTTACTTTCACAATTACCAAAAATCTTTCTTGAGACAAACATTGCTATCTTACAATTCACCTTAATAACAAGTAAACCTTCGTAAATAAGAATCTTACAATATTAGACGAAATAATTAAAACAACTTATTTCTTGAATGCCTTATGTTATTATGATTTATAAGTTACATCCTACTTTAGAATAACCACTATCAGAAGTAATATAGTTCATAAAATACAAACTAGGAGGAAGCAATCTTGTTTTTCAGATGAGAAATAAAGACTTTATGTGTGCCAGTGCGTTCTTTATGAGACATTACCATTTATGGTAATATTTAAATGATAAATATTAAGTTGTTTCCTCAATATCTGGCTTTTAAATCCTTTGGGGACAATTCAATTTGAACAAATTTAAAACAATAATGGATGCATGTATTTAATATTTGGATACAAATAAAGCTCTAAAAATATCAATAACTTCGGTCAGTAATATTGTTCGCTTTATGTAGAGACTTAAATAAATGTAAACTTAAGCTACTGAGTTCACATAAGAACATTATAATATTTATCACTGGTCTTTTTATTACTGGTTAATTTGATAAAACAGAAACTTTATAAATACTATTGCCACAACATTTAATACAAATCACAGACATTCGTTTTAATTATTTATACAAGTTTTGACTGAACTTAGGTATCTATTTAAAATTTTTACGTATATTTAACACTAAATATATTTTTACAGATAATGCCACATTGTAATTAATTAAAAAAATACACAACATTCCGAAAACACCATGAATACTATGAAAGATATGTATTTATGAGTTATTAAGTTTAATTCCTATGGAAAACCAAATATTATTTTGAAATTTTACACATATTTCAAATAATCGCACACATTATCAACATTCTGTATTTGACTTCAACTAAATTGGAAAGGGTGTTTGGATAAAATATAAATAATGGATCTTATCCTAACTATTCTTAACACAATACCCGAAAAGGCCACAAAGCACACTTAGTAGGAATTATCATAGGACTAACAGTAAATGGAGGAAACCAATAAACCGATAAGGAGAGATCACTTCGACTTGTTAACCAGTAGATCTCTATCCACCTCACGTAACCGCTACAGCGATCATTAGCAGACCACGTTCTTCGCCTCTCGCTTGCTCCTTAGTGTGGATAAATGTTCCCAGATAGTCTTTTTTATCCAAATGTCTTATACACTGAACATTGATTCCATAAAATACACGTTGAAATTCATCCTTTTTCAACTGTAAAATCTATTTTAGACGGCCCTAATACCTTATTTTAAATAAACTTTATTAAAATACGAAGTGGTAAAATGATTATATATTAAATATATTATCTCATAATAATATTAATAAATAAGTAATAATAATAATAATTATTTACTTAAAAAATTATCTCATTCCATTTTTTAATAACTGCTTTTGGTATAACGATAGGTCTTTGACTTAATGTAACTAGTGTAATGTAATTTTTATTTAAAGATACGTTAGCCTGGATCCTTATAACACAAATAGATAAAAATTTGGTTTCGAAAACCTGCTTCTGCCAAAACGTCTACTTCCGGCACTTGTAATCTACTTCCGGGTGAGTGGAAAATCCATATTAAGTTAATTAAAATATTCAAAATAGCATTTATAATGGGTACTACGTAATAGCAATCTTGTTGTTTTTCGTACTTTACTTGTCGTTTCAGCCTCTTTAAAGAACGCCAGATGATAAAGTCAACAGCAGGCTGTTTAGTTTGAGTAAATTACTCAAAGGTTATTATACTTCATAAATGTTATGATATTATACAGATCTTAGATTATGCGGGAAAATTTCGATTATTTCTCTTCACAAAATTCTATCTTAGACTTCAAAGAATATATAAAAGCCGAATTAGTCCTTCTGTAGCGTTTGCGAATTGCAATTAGCGGCATATTTATTGATACATTTTTACTTCACAGATTATTTCACTAACCGGTATACACGTATCAAACATTTACGAACAATCAATAATAAATTAATTCATCGTAAAGATAAAGAACTATTGTGTTCATAAAAACTATCGACTAAAACGTTTATTTTTTTAAACAGTATCCCACACAACTTATTTTGTTCATAAAATTACTAATATTGTGAAATCTGTATAAATGTATTAACTGTCTAAAAGAATAATAACTGATTTTCTTATCCCAACTAAATATATTATACAACATTATAATGCCGGAACTATTAGTCAGGTTTAATCAGGTTTAAATTGTCGACCACGAAAGACTTCCTTTTAGTTATTCTTATAATTACTTGGTCTCTTAACGTGAGACGCGTGAACGAGTCAATTCTTATGTCGCTTCAACTTCATATCAGAAAGACTTCGTTTAACCGTTGCTGTAACTGTATGTCTACTCTGAAAATGTATATTTTGTTCACGTGCCACTTATAGTTCAACTACACACCAACTAAAATTATTAATTGAATAGATCAATTTAACCGGTCTTCCTTTAAGATTTCTTCTGCAATTGGGTCAATAAGTCTATAATGTTTTATTCAACCATCCAATTTAAATTCCATTAACTGTACTTACAGTAAAATAGTTATAATCTTTATATAATCTTCAGCTTTTTTCGCTGATTTTAACGTTGTTTTATATATTATCTCATAAAACCCATAGAACCAAATATTCTATGTTGGATTATCTATTATATGGTTCTCTAGTAAAATATGAGTACAGTACATTTGTTATGATGAAAATTGTTGTCTGTAGTATTCAAATTCGAAAATTCCTCATGGGCTATCTAACCATATAATATATGCAGTGATTTAAACTACCTCAATGTCTAGTATTTTAAAATAAGTGTATTGACGTTATAACATAAAACAAACTGTATCATAATTTATACATGAGAGCTTATAATTAGTTATTGCTTTTTGTGCAGAAAATCTTATTAAAATGTCAATAATGTATATTGCTTTATCACATCATTGGATTTATATGCAATCCGTAATACATTTCTTGTGTGACTATTGTTTTTAAATGAATCCTTACAACTCCATAATTATTTTCTTGTCTAGTAAATTTTAATGTATATTTTATATGCAATAAGCAATAACAAAAAACATTTAAATATTAAATAATATATGTTTCAATAATATAACGATATTATTTTGATAACTAAATAGCGTTGAATGGAATGCCGATTTTATACGTAATATCAATATAAATTCTTAAACTCATGTTGCTTTTATATATGAGTTTCCAGAAAAATTATTGTTTTTGTATCGACAAGACAAAACAAAAAACTTAATAAAAATAGACTACATGGATAATGTATATGAGCTGACCTTAGTTAATTACTTGCATCATAATTTAGAAATTGAACAAACGCCTTATATTCTATGTCATATATTATTAAATAAAAAATATACTATTATAATTATTTTATATAACTTCAAATTATATGGTTATCTTTACAGTTTATAACAATAATAATTTACTAATATCTTTATGTTTAATGTTGCTTGGATTTCAATTACCAACATTACACAATATATTACACGTTACTAAAACTTTTATAGGAGTTTATAGAAAATAAATGTTAAAAACAACCATTTTCTATGATAACGAAGTCTACAAAATTGTCAATTAAAAAAAGGACATATGAAACCTTATACGTGTATATATAACGAATCTTGTATTCTCTTTCTGTGATTTTATAAATCATGAAACAGAAGTAGCATCAGTTCTACCTTGAGCTACATTTAAGTGCAATAATATGTTTGTCACTGATCTAACTGACCTGGTTGGTGAGATTATACCCATACATTTCACTAATTGGATGGACGGGCACTACTTTTAAAATGCACTCTACATGCTACGGTATGACTTTAAGTTTAAATCGACACCTAGAGCGCAATATATAAAATTACTGTACAGATTAATTTGAGCAAACACAATCTTTGCCATCCATATTTGTATTCAAGAATTTTATGAAAAGTACAGTTTTAATCGACGTAGGATGAGATATAATTTATATATGTATTTCTATGTAAAAAAGTAGCTCTTAATTTGGTTCTTTGCAAGAGGATAGCCTCCTATCATTGGCTTAAACAAAGGGCAAAATGTAAAGCAAATATTCACATATTCAAAATTTTTTAACGGCTTTTCTTTTTAATTCTTTTTACTTTCCCAGATATTGTACGCACAAAGCTATATGGAACCAATTCAAGTATTTTGAGTTGCCGCGCCTTCTATAAAGTTTCTGGATTTAAACAAGATATTTGTAGCTTTGTAATTTAATAATTTAAGATATCACGGTGTCTATCTAATAGTGTCCAGTTTATTACCTTTGAAATGGTTTAAATTGAAAGGCTGCAAAAACAGATGAAATCAACTATTATATTATGAACATTGCGTATAATACCTGAGCGTTGGCGAAGAATGATTGTGTATCACTATGCAATAACAATTACAATATTTGATTAACCATGTTGTTAGGTTTAACATGATTATGAGCTGTATACTGTGCAAATACGAGAAAGATTGGACTTTATAATTTGAGAATTTTTTAAAAAAGCTCTTTTATTACACCGGAAAATATCTACTCTATACATATTACATTTCTGGGTTTAGAAACAGGCTGTATGTATAATAAAGAGACAATATATTGCATAAAAAACCATATTGGACGTACAAATATTAAACTAGTAATAACAGCAGTAATAACATAATCTGATACAAAAGAGCCATGAGCGAATAATTGACAATAGATGGGCATGTCGAATATGTATAAGCTGATTGTATGCTTGAGTCTAACGGGAGTTGTGGTTATCCTGAATTAATTCCATACCTTCATTGCACTGTTCGCCTGACTAATTAATGCCTATATGTAAATGTAATTTCAACCTCGCACATAGTTGTGGAATTAAACCAATATTATAAACATAATTTCCTTCGTACAAGTTAATAGTAAAATTTAATAAGTTGGCCGCAAAACTATGAAAAATAACAGGTTAAGTTATACTTAGTTATAACTATTATTACTCGCACAAATGTCATATGTATTTACCTACAACATTGAATAGGTTATTAACCGCTATTTACATTTTCACGGTACACCATTTAGGGAGAACTTCATTAGATGATTTAATAGGTAACATCCAAATTTAATCTTGGTTCCTTAAAGTCCCTACACGATTTAATTGTTGTGGTAATTTCATCCATAAAACTATGTAGATTTACCAATACAATAATCATAATTGGTGTAGAATAATAAATCAAAATACATTCTTAATTTTATCTACAATATTTTGTAAGAGATGGAAACATAATATATTGTTAAAAGAAAAATTCATATAATTTGTGCGTTGGAATCAAACTTTGAAATGTTTTTGGCAAATTCTTTTTTGTATAGGTGTTAAATCAGTTCTGTTTCCTATACAAATCTATTTTTATTGAAATTTCTTCACTATTATTTGTAAGTACTTTCATAGATAGACGTTTTTTTCTCTCGATGGTTTACAGAAACTACAATCACATATTTTGAATTAATTGAGAAAGAGTTATTTGGTTTGAGGGATGAGACAGTGCCGATAATCACTGGTTTTGTGGTTAGGACAGGGGTACAGTTATTGAGGGAGGGACCATAGAGTCGTGGTAATAAAAGGTTTAGAAGTGTGGGCTGGAAATCCATAAAATGAGATCTATAAGAAATTAGCTAGAGAATGAATACAGCTTGGGAAGGAATATAGCATTTGCTTAGCTACACTAACCTAATACAAAAGACGAAAATACGTGAGGGAAGAGAGTATGGTGATGACCTCGAGATTAAAGGAGTGAAATAGCTAAACTCTTGAGAACATATGTACGAGTAAAAGAAGAATTCTCGAGCTTAAAACAGTCTGTTAACCTATTTGAATGTGATAAGTTGTAAATATACTAACAGTTTCATTGATCAACCAACTAGTTTTGCTGCAAAAGAAATGAAGCAAAATTAAGAAAATATAAGTGAGAAATAATACTGCAATTCAGTTTAAGTTAGCAAAACTTTCGAAACACTACACAATATACAAAGATTTAACAACACCACGAATGAGCCGAAGTAAAGCGAAATGGAGAAAAATCATAAACTCTTATAGTGAGGTTTCCTGTTTTAAGTATTCAGATTAAAAAGTAAGTAAACCAATAACCAATACTTGGTAATGACATAACGAATGTTAAAAGCTTTTTATAATAAATTTTGAATGTATACAAGATGGAGGAGTGCTTATAATACTTTACAACAGCGTAAAATCTTATCAAACTCGCTATGTGACTACGTGCATACTGACAGTAGGAAAGGCAGTTATATATCTTTATACATGACCAAATCCATATAGTATTACTATGTCTTGTATAAAGGCGGAATCTTATATCTTACAGCTTCCTTACAAGCTAGGGTTATCAGTATGCACAGTCACAAGCTGGCTGTATACACAGGATTTCCATAATACCCGGCTTTCCGGGTCACACATTGTGCTGTATATTTACTCAAGTGTAAGGTCTCTTATCACTCACTGATAATAAATTATTTCTTTGAACGAAATATGTTTTCCTTATTTTGACTTATCCCTTTCCAAGTTTATTTCTTATTATCAAACAAAGCATTGATATTTAAATTAAACTATGTAGTAAGAGCTCCTTCACATATAGAGGTAAATTTGAAGAATTAGTTATTAAGTGTACAAGACTTTTTTAATTATTGGCAGTCATTTAAAATTCTATAAATATCCTAGCCAGACAGGACTTGCTTTTATTTGCAGTCCTTGGCTATAAGATTGTTTTAGAGATGAATGTACATTCCATGATCTATAATTTCTACAAAGACTCTGCAAAGCTTCTATTAAAAGAAGTTTATATGCATAATTCTCCTGTAATTTTTTGGAAATTTTTACGTAAGCACAGAACCTAATATAAGTCTAATGTACTTTGTTGTAATAAAAATAATTGAAGAATGAAATTGCATAAACAGTTATAATCGCATTTATACTAACAGTTACGCCATGTCTAGAAAGGTTGATACAATTGAATTTATGTCTGTGGCAATTGTTTGTTCGTCAAGATAACTAACAAAACTAACTTAAGATTGATTGACTGTACCTTATATACTCAATCACTATACAAATAGCTATGTTTTACATCAAGCATATTGCCCATAAAAACTTTGAACAGGAATATATTACACATTTAAGATACCATTGAGAAAGTCTTATTATTTGAACAATTGATCAAGTCTGTAATGTATTGTATATGTATTACTACTATTTTTCTTATTAACATTTATGTTCTTGTTCATCAATTATGTTGGTATTACAAATCATGCGTTTATTTAATAAACGTTACATTGGCTTATCAAGTCACGCGATCCTACTAACCAATCACATCAAAGCATCATCCCTCTCCAACAAACAAGAACCTTTCTCTTTCACTCTATGCTCTTCCAGCAACCACATAACACCACGTATTTCTGTGTCCGCTCCGCCGGTGTAAATTGCAAAGTCTATTCGAGTATTATTTCAATCCTTTACAAATTAATGACATTAATGGTGCAGTGCATAGAAATATTACAGTTTGGCGGCGACATTACAAAGTCGAGACATGGAAATCATACAAAATAATGAATTTGTTAAAGAAATACTAGATATTTGTTATATTAAAATTTATCGATAGTTATATGGTAATTTTTATCGATGAAAATTAGTGTACCAATGTTGCACTATTTTTTTATATATTAGTTGAGATCTGAGAAGGGTTTAAAGATCAAATGACAAGTTACTTGGAATATTTTTATCCGAGATTACAATGGACACACGCTATGTGAGTCAGACATTAAACCTTGTGCGTACTAGCTAGTTAGAAGGAATTATTATTAATTAGTATAGTAAAGGTAAATATTCATGTAAAAATTTAAAACTAAATGAGTATAAATAGCTTATCAACAGTTTGGAGCTAAAATTAAAGAATGAGATTGATACATTACATTTTTAAATGGTACTGAAATTAAAATTGAATATATACATAAGCATATTAAAAGGCGAAGTTATTATATATTGTACCAGTGACAATTAAAAAATATTGCTTTTAAAAGACCCTAATGTTATGCATTGTTGTAAGACCAAACTAAGTGAATAAAGCTGTAAATGTTTCTTACTAATGTACTTCAGTCCGTTGAGTATCGCTACATTGTGATTTCGCATTTCTTCAGTGACTTGAAAGTAAACAATAGGATGGATGTTTGCAGACTGCTATTATCAAGACGTATTATCAAATATTATGTCATAGTGATGTTAGTAAGTATTTCCATTCTTACACTTATACCGGAGGTAAAATACAAGAACCAGTTAACTTTAATTACATTTAAGTTACTACACTGTTAATGTTGCGATTTTTATCAAAGTAGTTTTTTAAGTGTACATATCTATATGGTTTAATTATGAACGCAACAAAGCAAAATCTAACGTACCTTAAGGAATATCTCAGACGTTCCAGTATATAGTATATTACTAACTCATAAATTAAACGCCTTATTATCTAAAATGCTTTTAAAAATCCATATTTGGTGTTTTTTTCTTATTTGGGCAACAATGAAAACTCAACTATGGTGTTAACAGAATAAATAAATTAACCACAAGCGCTATTTCATGCGCAAATCCTAATATAATAATAGTTGCAATGTCTCTTAATCTCTGATATTCTCAAAATACAAGATGTGTTGTTCATATTTTGAGAAATTTCATCGTCTATCAGAAAGTGTATAATAGTGTTATAGTCAATAAAAGAAACAAATAATAAAACGGCAGTAAAAAGTAAAACAACGGCATTTATAACAAAACAAAAACTTATAGCTCCTTCTACTCAGATAGATATCTCTAGTATATCGTTAAATAGGTTCATTCAAACTTACGGGTACAAAAACCCCTGTTACCTGAAAACATTAAAGTGTAAATTATAATAACTCTAAAACACTCTAATCATTCGGCCATGGTAGCACCCGGCTTATATGTGATTTCTAGCAGTTGAATAAATTTGAATGCCTGACATTGTATTGTAATGTGTTACTTCCCAGTCCAGCTGAGACCTAAGAGTCATAGTTGTGTCGTAGTAGAGTCGTTGTCTGTGCGTCTGTTTTTCTGTCCGT
This sequence comes from Homalodisca vitripennis, assembly GCF_021130785.1. Taxonomy (NCBI): domain Eukaryota; kingdom Metazoa; phylum Arthropoda; class Insecta; order Hemiptera; family Cicadellidae; genus Homalodisca; species Homalodisca vitripennis. The sequence continues at coordinate 61,673 of NW_025776164.1, forward strand.
CAATGTGGTAAATATATAATGATCTTAAGCTATTGCATTGAATCTTTCAGTTGCAAATAACTCTACAATTCAGAGCTTGAAACGCGATAGTCTAGTAAAACTAGTTAACACTACATTGGTCTTATGGGTCACTAGGTAAATCTAAGAAGCAACAAATCTTTAAACGTACTTTGCGTAAAGATACGACATTTAACCATGTGGCATAGTAACATCTATTATGAAGGTACTTTGGTGAATTGGATGGTTTTCTGTCAAGATGAAAAAATAAAACTAAAGTATTAATGACCACTACAGTTTTCGTGTAATAAAATAAAATATTACAGGTGACAGTTTGTAATACGCTGTTTAATTTATGCACATTAAACGGAACAGCTATAACGACTGTACAGTAACCACCTTCAGGGCAATAACAGTATGGACGATCCAACTTTCGTAATAAACTCTATGAACTATGTTTAACGTAATAACTTGTAACTTCCTTGCTCGAAAGTAGAGAACTCCAACTCTAGTTAATGTAATATTTTCATCACCCATATAAGTAAATGTTGATGAACGTTGTTATTTATATTATCTTCCCTCACTATCAGATTGATAGTACTTACTCAACTTTAAAGTAACAGTACACTTAATATATTTGTATAAATATATCTGAATTACTGATTAAAATCAGTTCAAAATTGGAAAGCACGCATTATAAGCTTTAACCCTTTCACTACCAATTTTTATTTTTTTAAATTTTGTTATAATCTTGTTCCTTTTATTAAATTATAACATGTAATTTTTTTTAATTTTTTATTTTAATATTTACTATTTTTTATTACATTTTTATAATGGGACAGATATATCCCAGTGGTATTTAATAATGGGACATATTTGTCCCAATGGTATAGGTAAATAATAATCTCTGTTTTGCAAAATTTAAGTTTATTATTGTTTTGTGCTAAACATTGTTAATATTATAAAATTAAGATTTGTTTTCTGTGTAGTTACAATTTATAAATGATACTTTGAAAAAACAGTCCTTACAAAGAGGTATATTACATTCCACACACATCGTTTTTGTTCTCTTTTCGACTTTATTTTCAGAGCAACTTTTGCACCTCCTTCTGGTGGTCCCTTCAACTGGTAAATGTGAGCCAACATTTACCATGTGTTTTGCCCTTTTTGATGGTCTCCCACAGCTCATTCTTCTTTTCACTGATGTTTTTTTCCGTCCCTCACACAACAGCTGCTCAGCTAGTGGAACAACAAATGACAGTAAAGAGGTTTTTTATGTTGAATCTCTTCATATAAAATCCAAGCATTTACAACAGAAGTTAGCAAGAGCTTATAAAATACCTTCTTCCACCACTTCTTAAATTTTCTGTCAAAATCACAGATACTAACTTTCTGATCGGAAAGGTCTACACCGCCCATGATTTCGTTAAAGAACATTTTATATAATTGTTCATTATTAAGCGGTTATGAATTAATTTGACGTTTTAAAATTCGAAATAATCTTATTAGATATAAAAGAATGGCTTATATAATTATATACGCCGTTAATAAGATATATATATGTGTGTGTGTGTGTGTGTGTGTGTGTGTGTGTGTGTGTGTGTGTGTGTGTGTGTGTGTGTGTGTGTGTGTGTGGTGTGTGTGTGTGTAAATGTAATAAGTGTGGAAATGGGGCTGCAAAGTATTAACGTGTTTAAACAAATAAGTTAATACATAGTTTCGTTAGAAAATTTAACACACAGTTTCAAACTATAACAGCAATTTTTGCTTTCTACCTGAGGTATATTAGAGAGCTACGTCCCGTAACTGCTGAGATATGCGAAAGTCATCGTTTTCCTTGTAACTAACTCAGCTTACTTTTCCTTTCCGAAACATTATTTTAGTTATTAAAATACAAATATCTACTTTCCTTCGTACAAAATTATAATTACGATATTTTTTTTCACATCAGTATATTGAAACAAACGGTTTGAACAGTAAAGAATTAAAATTGGTAGATATAGTTATAAATGGTGGTCACGTGTGAATTTTTAGTTTATCTTCAGTTCACCTTCCTCTTGAGCAGCGTCCGAAATCTGAAGAGCGTGAACTAGAAACAAAACTAAACATTCACATTGAACTAAGCCTTCCTACCACAACCACGTTATGTGTAGACAACTTTGCTGCTTAATCGTGCCATATCGTCTCTAAAGCATTATTGCTTACCTTATTAACTGTGGTAAATTAATTGTGCACTTCATGAAACAATGAGAATACATTTTACCTGGATTACACTATATTACGTAGTCTGTGTTACGTTTGTAGAAACGATGGATTGAGGGCGTGTTGAGCTTCCATATATTATGTAACTTATTGGGATCTCTTTAGAAGAACATAATTACAGATTCCAGCAATAAGTATATGACAGCGTCTGATTGTACTACATGACACAAGTTATTAGCAACCATCTAATAGCATATAAGCTCTTGACTTGTAGGACCTCCAGCCCCTGGCTTTAAAGCATATACCGAAGCCTAGTACTCTTAACTAGTAGCAGTACTAGACTTTAGTCAGGAGCAGTAAACTATCAGCGCTTACATCCCAAACTCCTACACAGTCCACACTTTGCTAAATAAAGCAGATAGTGGAACTAATTATTCTTCGCTTCCAACACCTCCTAGCACTGATTTTCATAGTTCTTGATTTAATTCCTGTAGAAGGTAACTTAATTACTAATAATTCCCATGAATTTACATATAAACTATCTGAGCCTCTGAAATATTTAATTATCTTTAGATAAATAACAAGAGCCAAAATCGACAGCTCAAAATGGAAATGCAGGATATGTTTGAGGGCCATAGTGGTTGGGAGGTTTCTGAGTCCGGAATCTTGATATACACATATATATCACCAACCTATAAGAAAAGTATTTAATTAAAAATACTATGTATTTTCACTCAGACAATACTGAACTTATTGCGAGAAAATTAGCCTTTAAATGATAAATAGTCTGTAGCCTTTTGTGTTTTCAAAGCTACTTTTAATACTTATTTAAAGTATTTGATTATGTATATTTACGAGGAAAATATATAAAACCTTAACCAAACGGATTTGAAAACGCGGAGGAAACCAAGGTTTAAAAGGGTTACTGACGATTTTATCCCAATTGGTACACGTGGATGGTGTTCTGAAGATATATTTACAATGTAAGAAATAAATTATGTAGCCTATATGGGTAAAATTCATATATTATGAAGCTTTATAAGTTAATTAAGTGTCCAAAGGTTAATGTAAAAGTTGGGCAATTCATTAAGAGAAGTGGCCTTTTGAGGCTTTAAAATGCTCGTTAGGGCTTAATTATAGTGCGGACATTGTAACGATTAGTCTTTACGTAGAGAACTTTAGTAATAAATAATAAAAAAGATAAATTTATTAAAATTGGTAATAGAGAAAAGGAAATACCATTATTTGTTTGGTGTGAAATGTACCCATTTCAGAAACATTTAAGGAATAGCAGAAAAAAAATACATGTTTTAAATTTTACAAACCACTTTGTAATAATACAAAATATTTTGAGATTGAATAGTTCTGACTAATTTAATTTCTTTTTTAAAATAAACCGTATTTGCTTTAAAGGCAAACCAGAAATCATATACTAAGTTTCAGTGTTACTTATTAGTTCCTCTATTAAAATGCGTAGCTTTATTATTATTGGTACTAGGATGAATAAATGCTTACTATGGAAAGGTGTATTGATAAGGTATATCCGAAAAATAGGTTCTGTGTGTGTATTAAATATAACATCCTATGTTTATATCGAGTATGATGTTAGTGATTCGAAAATAAACATTCAATGTTTTTATCTTTCATCTTCCAGTCAATTATATATATTTGCTTAGCTGTATCACTTTAGCAAGCAAAGAGGTTGTGAATGATTTTTTTTAAAGAAGTAGTTAAACTGTTAAAAGCAACTTGCAAAAATGGACACAAATGTAACATTTTTTACTAGAAACAAGCTTTATTTCAGTTGCTTTCGTCTTATAATATTATGAGTAAATATTGGTCAGTAACAAGTATAAAATAATGGACAAAACTAAATAAGAATCACTCCGCTCTTTCATGACGTATCATATATTTGGAAGAATGTGTTAAAGCCTATCTTACATATAAACTTTTCAATATAATATAGTTCTAACAAAAAATCTATGATAAATAAAATGAATTTCCATTAGTTGTTCTATTGTGATTAATGCCAAAATAATTTTAACTGAATTGCTAACCAAGAAATTATCAAATTATATTTATAATTACATCCATATTTCATCTGCATATAATATATCGTATCCTCTTTTAAATGTAATTATGTTTTTAGTTATGTGTTGATCGTGATCATATTATAACCTAATTTGAATTCTATCAACAAAAACTGAATGTATTATTGTGTCTATATGAATTGTTTTCATTTTTAAATCTCCTTCCCATTAATATTGCAAGTGTAAGTTAAATGAGATACCGGAAAACGTAATAGTAATACGACAAGGTAAAATATTACACTTTTTTCCCTGTAATCATTGTCTTGATGTAACGATATATGTGGGCATCTTTGTGTTAAAAATATGTTAACTGAAGTTTTATACTCATTTACATTATTTTTGTACTAATTTTGTTTTAATTAAATAAAATTATTAATCGCTTGATAAAAATACAGTTGTATATAAAACTTCAATATATAATTATTCTTCATACTTATATTATTAAATAACACTTATTAAAATATGTTTAGATTTATAAAAACATATCGAGACTTTTGCATAATAAACCTAAGCCTTTATAAAGAAGACTTGTAAATGCCCCCAAAGAAAATAAAAGGCACAGTTAATGTGATAACTTTTTTGTCATGATAGAATTTCACAACCTAGTTTAAAGAAAATCGTTATAACATTATGGCCCAAGTTAAATGGTTAATAAAAAAGAGCATGCTGACGCATAGGTTCATTGTGACAAGTTGTCAATCTTATGGAATAGGGATTATATGTACTGAAAAGAATACGTACACATAAATGTGTTTGCTTAAGGAAAGAAACTGAGAAACCACTCATTGCACTTAGTCTATAAGAACCTTAGTGTTTGCTTTAGACGTTTATAGAATATGCAGGGTGGGAAGTTAACGTATTATATAAGACATTCTAGGTTCACAAATACAACGTTACCACAGTTTGAAAACCAATCAATCAACCAAACCAATTAAAACCCATTTATATTTTTTTTAAACATGAATTTTCTCAATTCATTTAGGATTTTATAAACTTTTTACAGAAAAATAGTGATTTATGAAATATAAAAATCAATTATTATGACAATTACCTGTTTTTATCAAAAATAAAACAAAAGGTAAACACAGGATTAAATATAAGTTAAACAACTGATCGATTTAAATTTAAATGATGCTATTGTCAATGAGTTAATATTATTTTGAGGTCATTGGTTTGTGTTAGCTGATGACAGGCAGAAAAAAGATGTGCTGTTACAAAGACGTGTGCAACTTTGAAATGCATTGGCCGTGTAAACCATTTGTTAATTATTTTTCCAAACACATTTTACTCGATCCTGTAACACTATCTTAACGTTTTTTATATGTGCATTTACTTGTATTTTATAGAGGGGATTAATTTATAACCGAAATAAAAGCTTATTTAATAAAATAAAATAAAGGATCTATCATAATATGATGTAATCTGGTTTTTAATTGGCAATTGACATATAATGAACCACAATTGTATTGATATAAAAAATATTTTTTATTTATATTTACTAATTATGTATTACTGTTAATTAGCAAGCTACGTACAGTTAAGATAGATATATTGGGTAATGGTATACAATATTTTAAGTGTGAATTTACCAGGTATACTAAAATACACAGCTACGTTATTCAAGAATTAAATTTATAGTTAATGAAAATAGTCAATAACCTAGAAATAGAGTTAAATACTTTTGAGCAAGAAAGTTGGATGTTGTTACGTTTAACACAGTTCACAGTTTATTAGAATGTTAGATCGTCCACGTTGTTACAGCTCCCAATGTGGTTACTGTAGAGTCGTTAAAGTTGTTCTGGTTACTGCACATAATCTACATAAATTAAGCAGCGTATTACAAACGATCACCTGTGGTAGTTTATGTTATTACACGTTAATATTATGTCATATAGGGGTATATAAGTTTATGGTAGTAAGTAGATAATGTACAAAGTGGTAAATGCATTACTTGCTTACTTTCCTAACATTATTTTTAACAAGATAACAGGATTTTATAATTTTAACATCGTTATATGTTAAAAAGGTATAACACAACGTTTCGAGGATTGGAATTATCCTTTTCGTCAGGTGGAGAAGCTGTTATACATTCAAAACTAAAGAACAGAAAGACTAATTTCTAGATACCACGTTGACATACGCTTTTATAAAGCCCAGCCAAATCCTATGAAATGGTCTGCTAAATTATCGAAATATATCTTGTATCCTACAGATAAACTGATACAATTAATTATCAAAGGTCGCTTAGAATGTAATGAAAGTCTTACCTAACAATCCATCACATACGAAATTTTAAAGTGATATGCGTTTAAAAATTGTTAATATATTTCATATCTACAAGTATGTAAGTATTAAATTATGAAGGAAACAGGATTTTTCCGGACATTTACCATCGTTCAGTGAAACAATAAATCAGTAACACTACGTTTCGAGATCTGCAATCTGATCTCGTCTTCAGGTAAAGAACTAACTTAACACATAATATTAAAAACTAGGTTAAAATAAACAAATCTTACCAAAGCGTTGTAGTACGCTTAATTAAATTATAATTTTGTTAGCTAGTCACGTGTTATTATTATTATTATTACATTAAAGACATTATACTACATAAATTATTAAGTAACTTTATAAGACTGAAGAGATTTATTAATATAATATAATATAATAATATAAATATTACCTAATATTATTCGCAAAGATTTAACCGTGAGTGTTTGACTATACTTATAGTAGAAAAAAAAACTAATTATAAGGAGCACTGTTTTTCTCGATACCACAAAGTGCAAAACAACTGTTGCCCTAATTATACACAACGTTATTGGACATTATGTAGTTTTTAAAGCAGGCACCCAGGTGTACCAACATGACGGGTATAGTAGATAGTAATTTATCGCTAAGTAGTTAAGTCTCCACGTTAAGTACGGGGTCTATGAAATAGAAGATTCTACTTTAGGTACCTGATTAGTAGTAAAAATAAATGCAGGATTCAAATTTTTGCCCTAACCAAAACACAGATTTTGGAAAAAACTATTTATTTGGAACTTTTTACTACTATAGGTATTTATTTTAATCACAAACTATTTCTCCCAAGGCTCTGCACGCAATTTTCTATATATAAGTCTGCAGTATATTCATAAAAGTTAGTTACGATGTAATATAATGGCACTGCATTATTTGTTTTCAAAAGTAGTCATACATCAAGTAAATTTTAAGTTCATGCTAAAGATGATCTGGTAAATGGACATTGTCACAGAATCTTGTATTAGTTTGGGGTGAGTAAAACAATTTATAGTTCTAATGAGTAATATTTCCGACGCCAACGTAAGTACTCATTGTTCCTCAAATCAGAAAAGTATCCAAATAGGTTCAGAAAAAAAATTTGGCCAAGATTCACTTAGAATTTTACTAGAATGTATACAAGTATATTATATATATATTTTTTTTCTCTTATAGTTCAGACCAAGAAAATAAATGCAAACTGAGTTTTACTCACGGCTTTGTAAGAGATTTTTCAAATAAAGTCCGTAACCTACTTGAATGTGACGTCCCCCTACGGTAATATTATGATTATGGTATGGTATGTATGGTTTCAAAAGTAATTAGGTATACGATCATGTACATATTATTTTAGTGTTAATGGATAGACGGCCATAGGTTGAAGGAATAACTCCTATATCATTATTGCGTTTAAAGAAGTATTTATTTATAATAACTATAAATATTAGAAAATGTATCAGGTCCTTGAGTATCACTAAAAGCAAATATACATATATATATATATATATATATATATATATATATATATATATATATATATATACTAAAACTTCCTGTACATAATAATCTTTCGAAATATATATGGAAATGGTATCTTTTAACTTGGTTAATTTCCACTTATATAATTTAGAAGAACTGAATATATTGTTTTAAAACTATTTATTATTTCTACAAGTATCCATACATTAATCCTGTAACATGTATTGCTGTAAGATAGTTAGAAGCTAAAAGTAATGTACAAGGCTCTCAGTGTTCAATCACATCATGGCTTACATAAACAATGAAAAACTTGAATGCACCAACTTTCCCCTCTTCGCGCTTAAGCTGATAATCCCAACGATTCCGTACTACTATAGTAGAATTCTTTATTACACAGTAACTATGATGCAGGAACTCACTGTGTATTTTCTTTATGACAAAATTGGAATTTTTATTTTTACGGGTTTCAAATACGTTATATAACTCATATTTACAAACAATATTGAAATTAATTTGATATGAAAAGAAATCGTGCAGGAGCATTTTCATACTTAGCAATGTAATAACTACTAAACCCTCAAATTCTCCTCGATTCAGACTCTACGTAATACAGCAGGTATTGGAGCCTTGAACTTTTAGCCGGTACCATTAAACAAATCAATTTTCAATTATTGACTTGAAACAAATTGTTTGAGGATTAATTGAGATGTTTAAAACGTACACAAGGCAATAATTTGTATTGTAATTCATTAATATGGTGTGCGTTTTGACAGATCACAATAATGAAAAGACTAAAGAAAGAAAAAGAAGAATTTAATTGTTAAAAATAATTTACATCAAATTTTGAATTCTGTTAAAAAGAACACGCAGTTAAATGTTTTCAAGGAACAAGTTTGTAGAGCGTACCCATACCGCATTTGTTTTCACACTGAGAATGAGATATTTGAATGAACTGAAGAGATGTTAACATGGCGAATAGCCATTTACGGTCAGATTGACGTATAGGCAGCAAACGGAAAGCATGCAAGGTGTGGTGATAGCCCCAATATAAATGGAGGAAACGTGTCACGAATTTAAATCGTAGGAAGGCCTGTTTACCCTGATAAATGATGGATTGTAAACGGCGAAACTGTAACGGAACTGTTCGCTTAATGTAAAATCCAAAACAAGGAAATATATTTCAATCTCAAGTGTTAGCTAAAATTAATTTTTAATTATTATATATATATATGTATATGTATAAATATATATATATATATATATATATATATATATATTTCGAATACATATCGAACCCGAGGAAAATTTAAAACAACCCATAGGAAGAAATAAGATTCAGATAGGAATTTCAAAATTCCATCCATTATTTTATTAAAGTACATATCTAGACCTGGCGGAGCAATTACTTTTTGTGACTTAATGTTTACTGAACAAATTTAATAGCGATAATGTCATTTATATAAATTTAATTTAAGGTAAATAAAAGTCGTTTGACAGGTATTTGGTCTTCCGATCATATGTTAGTTGGATTATTTAAATGCATATGTGACAGATACGGCCAAATTCAAAATAATAGAATCGTAAAACATTATTTAGAAGACATAAAGAAGTTTCAGAGTAATCCGATATAGGTAATAGGGCATAAAGAATATCTGTAAAATAAACCACACTGACAATAAATAAGCTATTTATAAATACTTTTTGTGTTTTTAATTTTGTTTAAGTGATGAAGAAGAGGAACTGATGTTTTAATGTTGTTGGAAAGAACTTTTGTTCATATATTTTATTTTCAAAACCTGCATTAATTAAAGCTCATGAAACATTTGAAAATCATCAACTTAACATCAGAATTTTGTATAAATAAACAAATGTAACGATTCATAACGGTAAACATACTAATACATATAGAGTACATACTAATAGAGGTGTACGCCACTCAATATACGCGTAAGAGGCTTTACTGAAGACTATAGACACTTAACTTTCGAGATTTCATGTAGACGTGGACATTCTTAACAACCGATTCACCAAATATCACATGCCTACATGACATGACTGAACTGTGTGTTTTAAAATTGGTTTATTCCATAAAATACCACTGCCAATATTATTATCCGTAAAACCAATGTAAAAATATTATTAACGCAGAGCCTTATCCCATGTAGTGGTCATGCACTGTCAGTAAACTCTACAATATTTAAAGATTATACATTTGTTTCTTCTCGAATTATCATACGGATACCTAGACAGTAATTAATTTTTGCACCATATAAGTTTTGTTCATGCTCAGAAAATTTCACAAAACGTGATATATTTTGATTCCTCATACACTACTATAACTTAGGTAGTAATGCGTACTTATTGAAAGTTTGCTTCTTAGAACTTTAAAAAGTATTAAGTTTCAAAATAAATACTGAACTCCGAACACTTCAAATACATTTAAAATCTGAAGCACCAAATGATTCTGCGAAAGTCATTACAGTTACTAAAGATGTTTATTACAATTCTGTCACCTGCCACACCAATATTGGATGTTGGTATACCTATATTGTATAGCACTGTTTGAATTGGATTCAGTGGATGAGTTACGTCGTTGTTTAATTTATACTTTTAGTTTTTATAGCATAGAGTTTACGAAGGATAATTTTGTATTATAGACAATTTTTCTAATACTTATAATATTTTCTAAATTTTTCCGGTAACATATACATGGTGTGTCTTCAAGCTGTACTTATAGGTATTATTATTATTATTATGAATGATAACCATGTATGTTTGAAATAAAAAAAACACTATAAAAGTTATATTATGTAGCATATGATGGCACAGTTATAGTAACCGAAAAACATATATAAAGCATAACGTCCAAATTTCGAAAAATGCTGTGCCAATTTTGTATTTTCTGTAATACAGTTTGAAAAATAAACGTTAATTTACTCAAACCATTAATAAATTCCCTTTATTTTTAAATAAAATCTAAAAATTAATTAATAACAAATTAAAAAAAGAACTAGTAGTAAAATTTACAATGTTGATGTATTTACTTTAGTAGGGAAAATGAAGACAAATACTAAAAGTGATTTTTATAAGGAACTCTCACATTTCTTGAATTTATGTCCAATAATTAATAATATTAAATATATTTCCTACAAGGATTTCAGTAACTATAAACATATTATAATTGAGTATTGACAAATTCTTAAAAACTCATAAAAGAAAAGACTGAAGTTGAAGTCCTTAGCTTATCGGATAAGGTACTTATGATACAATAGTGTTCTTCATCAAAATCCCAATGAACAAACCTACAAAAAGAAAAGCTTCTCCACGTAATAGGTGAATAATCCCACACATTTAAAAGGATAAACGAGCACGCGAATCTAAAAGTGCTAATATACATGGCCGCAACAATTATTAGCTCTTAATTCCAATCCCCCTTAACATCGTACAAAGGTTTTCAAGAAAAAGCCATGATAGCTTAGAGCAAAGTTCTTCAATACGCTGCCGGATCCGGCACAATTTAAGACTTCTCTAAAAACTTGATTATCTGCGCGGGCAGTTGCAGAATTTCGCAATTGGAGAAGCTTTAAATAGGGTAATATTGGCGCGATGTAAAAATTTGTTATTCATTCTCTCTCTCTCTCTCTCTCTCTCTCCTCTCTCTCTCTCTCTCTCTCTCTCTCTCTCTCTCTCTCTCTCTCTCTCTCTCTCTCTCTCTCTCTCTCTCCCTCTCTCTCTTTCACTCTCTTTATATATATATATTTAAAGGTGCTCTCCATATACGCGTATTGCGCGAGGAGCCGGATAGCTTAACTGTGTTAGTTATAAGTGTTTAATAATAGGAATTAAAAACTTGGAAATCAATTTATCTATTTTAGGCATTAGTTTCTCTAAATATTAAACTATTTTAAAAGTGAGTAATGGACCAGCAAGTTAGAAAGCTTGTTGAATACCGGTTGGAAAACGGTGTTGCCCGTGACGTAATCCTATCGCATGACTGTTATACATCGTATTTGTAACGAAGTCAATAGTCTCATTGTAATATCGCTTTGGCCAAGAACAAACATTAAGTTTGAAAAAAACTATTTAATATCTAAGGCCAAATATTTTACTGTAAAACGTGCAACGGTTAATACATTTTGTACGATACATCTTAAGGATACATTGTATTATTTTATAGAATGTAGTTTACCATAACTAAAACTAAAAATGACCTATGAGTGTAAAAAGGGCAATTGATTCAATCCTGCAGGCGCTGACAAATAAAACTAACGTCAAGTATAAGACGATCCTTTTGCTGCTACTTTTTAAATTTCCTTTTTGTTTATACCTCAGACATATATGCACCTATATGTTTACTACAATGAAGTGAGGCTTCCTGTGCTTTAAACCAGTTTATTAAACGCTTTTAAATATGCATTTGATACCATAACAAGCATCTGATATTGACAAAATAAATTGCGCGTAATTTGGAGTAATATTTTACCGACAGGAGAAAAGATATTATCGCAGATGGGTGCACAGAATTGAGTTGAACAGGTTCACAGCAAAGGAAAACATATTCTGCAACTTATTTTGCCATCTATAAGAACTATTAGACAAATATTGCGTCTATTTTTATTTTATATGCCTCTAGAAATTACCCGCGTCCTCGAATGCAATTTCATTTTGAAAACAATGATACCTTAAAACGTATTATTAATGATTGATAATCGAAAAAATCCTGAGAAAGGTAAGAGTCACCGAAATATACTGCAATCTTTTGATCCATTTTGCAGGTAAAGTTAGGAATAAGTTTCTTTAACTGTTGAAGGAAAACGATTTTATAAGTACCTATGAAATTCCTTATATTTTTCCTTTGATATTTTATGAGAGTTACTTTAATGGTCCAATCATTTTAAGATACATTTTACAATTTAACTATTTTAGGCCAATATAGAGAAATTCTGTCTAAAACTAAACTTACTAAAGTCAAAGTCAATACCTTTTCTGTTTACATACTAATGATATAATAAGTTATGTTTTTTTACTGTAGTTGATTAAAACTCAGACAAAGAAGCTTATCCACGTAAAATATGTAAATTTTAAATTAATGTGACAGGACAATAACAACAGACAAACATAGAGAATTAACTGTTAAACGTGTAACAATTATTATATTTACTACTTTTTACAATTTACAAATAAATCTAATGTTTTCTGAGCTAGTTAATAGAAAAAAGGTTGATTTCACAACCAGCGTGCCATACCTCAGAGACATTTTCGAACACGAATAATTATAACTATATGTAAGTCAAGGGACCCTAGGAATGTAAAATTGCAATACAATCGGTCCGGCAGATTTTTCATTTTCTGTGATACCCAGAAACACAGAGAGAAACATTATTAAATATTTATATAATATTATTGAGTACAAAAATCCTAATTATAACTCATTGCGTTTTTTCAGAGGCTTTTATTTTACTACATTAGGTACTTTAATTAAAAACATTTCAATTCAAAACTTCTGATGTGATATGACTTTAAAACTTTAAAAAACATTTTATACTACATAAAAACACGTTTTTGTCTTCTTAGAGGTAATTTTCGATTTCACCTTCCTAACTTTACAGCAATTTCTTAGAAAATATATACAGGGTGGAGCGCGATAATTTGCTTTTGTGCACTGCAGGCTGTGGCGGGGTCCACCCAAGCGGCCGAGAAGCGGCCATCCCGACGTACAAAAAACTGGCATTCCATAATGGAGTTTTATTGATTTAAGAAACCAATAGAAATTGAGCGAGGGCGGGGCCTGCCTTTCCTATGTTTTCACTTATACCTGAGTATCAGGAGGGCAGAGAAGGATAGAGGTTCTGTTAGCAGATCTTTGGAGATCACATGTTGGCGATCAACTGTCCCAATATCTGCCATACCGAACTTTTGCGTTTGTAAATGAGACTAGCATCAGGAGTGCAGGAAACTGTATTAGCAATGTTTCTTGTTATACTTACCGGGATTGCACTGGTTGTAGACTTACTTCTAGCCACGTAAACAAGATTAAATTCCCTTCGTTAGCCATAGTTTTTAATGAATCGTACGTAATAATATTTTTTATGATTATTGATATAAATATGGTAATATTTCAACTGTCATTTAAGAAAAACAAATTTGAAATTAAAATTTTATACTTGTTCTTATTACGTACTGGTGACATTAAATTGTACCTCGGTTTAGTATAGCATCCTATGACCTGTAATAAATAAATGACAAAGTTTTATAATTATATTGTCTTTTATAGATAATAAGATACATAAACAATATTATAAAAAGAGTAAACACCCTTTTAAAAGTAAAGTACATAAAAACATCAGTGGAAAATATTTTATTTTTAAAATGCACAAACTAATCAGCCATACACAAGAGATAGCTCATATCTTTCGTTGTTCAATATTAAAAACAACGGTATTATTTTAACATATTATAGAATTTTCACACTTAATATTCCAAATATCAATTGTTTTCAAGTTAACGTTAAGTGCAGTTTTGTTAATATGTAATCAAGTAAAAATTAATTAAACGAAAGAAGTCGGTTAAGAAAATAACTTTGTTGACGGTTTAGCTACTATTATTGTTGCATAAATACTTATAGTGTTCTCTGTATTAATATCGTTGTTATCATACGTGCATGCATTGCATCCTTTGTGGTTGCGTTTAATTTTATTTTTGAAGACGTACGCTATTAACACATTATTTAAAACGTCATATTTTAGACCAACAGTAACGTAAAAATATGCATAGGATTAAAATTTAACTATTAGTTACTAGAAAGACCAAATATCTTTTCCAGTTATTTATAGGTAAATAAAACTATAAATGTGAATTTTTAAATGGATGGACTCCAACAATGGGGTGTTCCCTTCATGTTATGTATGGCATTTTTAGTGTCTTTGAAGGGAAAAAAATGCATCAACGAAACATTCTTTCCCAGACTACATTCTTATATGTAACAGGACAGAGAGATCTTTAGTCCTATGTGTTTATGTATTTATTTTCTTTTTTAGACACGCCAAGTTCTAAAAATGATACTGGAGATATCTTAGACCGGACGTAGATAATAATTGCCGAAGGTAAAAAGTTTTTGACTAGAGTGGGATTCCGAAACTGTTAGTCGATATGTATATTATTTTCTTGATCGAGGAATTGATACAGATAAACTCTACTGTGGTGTCAGAAAATGTAGTTGATTAGAACCTAAAATGTATGCTCCTCTCCGCGAACAACTTTAAAACAGTAAAAATTGTATTCAACCTATGATCACTCAACCCATGGTCACTGAAATAAAAAGTGACGGATATTTACCAACTTCTACTTGAAAACTGTTAGGGGACCATCATATAGGCCTACTATCATAGATATTTTTACAAAGAAGGCGACCTTCTTCGATTTTGAAAAGTGCGTACGAAGTCGCGTGTAACTGATAATACAGGTATATATAATCTTATACTTTATTACCATTATACTTTAATAAAGCATGAGTAACTGATATTACACAAATATCAGTTGAATTGATCATTGACTACTTTATTTTTACGATACGTCAGGAATGTCGTAGTCATTTCGTGTTGGAACTCTTCTTTCATGAAATAACTTGCAGATTTCAAAAAATATAAAAATATTAACCTAACTATCAATGATGGCAAACATCAGTTTTTGCAGACTAAGATCCGCTATGTGAGTCATCAGCACAGTGATGACAGGTAGGCCGGGCTGCACGTGTAGGGTGTGCAAGGGTCGCCTTTTCAGGTGCCGCAGTATGCTTTGTTATCTCTGGGGCTTTTAAGGCAGCGGCAAACTCAATGGATCTAGTAAAAGCATTGTATACAATTCAAATAAGGAACTGAGCGATGAAAAGATCACTCGCCGGCCGCGCTAAAACTTTAGAAACAAAAATAAGTTTTCGAAAGACAATTATACGTGTAAGTAGTTTGCCAATTGACTTATAAAGTTTTAACTTTGTATATCATTGTGATAGATAGTCAAGTTTACGAAATTAGTAAGGTAAACAGTTAGTAAATCATATACTAGGCCTATTTTACAGGGAGAGTTCAATAAATTTGTTTAATAATTGTTAACTTAATGGATGTTTAAAAATATTAAAAATTTTAACTTTTGTTTGAGGACAGAAAAATCTGTAGACGAAGAATATTACCAGATTAGTTTATCAACGTTCATCTTAATGAGTAGGTTTTATGTATAACCATTAAGAAAATTTATGTGAGGAAAAATAAATAGAATAGAATAGAATAGAACATATTTATTTTCAGATCCACCACAAGTACAATACACACAACAATACATAATGTATAATGTTACATAATATCTACGTGTTGTACATATGACACAACAATTTATCTGGAGATTTAATCTAAGAGTTTAAAAAACATACCAGTATTAATGTATCAATTATTATTATTATATGCCAATTATATCAATTATTATATGCCAGTATCTTAACGTGAACTCAATAGAATATCGGGTATGAGAACGTTTTGTGGCCTAACAGTATAAGATAGGACAAAATCTAAAGGACTTAATTTGTAGATTACATTATTTCTTAACCCATAAGTAAAGTGAGGTGTTGGCAAAAATTCGGGGATAAAAGGGATTTGGCAATTGGTTAAATTCGGACAAGAGGTTTCCAGATTTCATGTTCGAGAAATAGGGATACGAGGAAATACTAAACGACCTTTTTTAAAGACCCCTTAATTACCAATCCACATATTACGCTACATTTGAGTTAAAATCTCTAGATCGGTCACAATTGACCTGTGAACACAAATGCACAGAGAAAATGTCCAAGATTGAACTAAAGTTTTTGACTTTAAAGGCGTTTTGCGGCTTAACCGTTTAGAGATACGAGAATAATTTACTGGACCTTTCTGGTCAGCAAGTTAATTTTATCCGATTCTGATCTAGGATTTTAGCTCAGAGTTTTGGTATTTTCCAGTACAGAGCATGGAAGAAAAGTCTGCACTGGTCAGCTATTGTGGATTGTTTAGTGTAAATATGAAAAAAGACCGACCCTAAGTCAGTATTAAAGTTGTTTAGGGGGTTTAATTTACTCAGGAGATTATATGGTCATACCAGGAAATTCGGGGGGGTGGTGGTTATTGTAACCGGGGGCTAAGACACACGTGGGGGCCTCTTTTGGAGAGTATTGTGTTTGTGAGCATAAATACAATTTACTCTGTCCCTAATTAGTATTGACCTTCCTTTTGCTAACGCTCAGCCAATCACGATGTGCTCTAATAGCCACGTTTACTGGTCAGTCGTTTACGTTGTATAGAATATATTTATTTTTCTAAAATAACAACTAAAATAATCTGGTATAAAATTATAAAAAAAAGAAGGTAATAATATTAATTCACATTTAGTCTTAAATTAATTACTGCAATTAAATATCACAAATTATCATAATTAAAAGAATAAAAATACTATATACAAGTTTAAATGCAACACACACATTCTAGTATATCTCCAGTATATATTTACTTTAAAAAAACATAGGGCCTCTAAGGCAAAGCCTGTGTAGAGGTTCCTTCTCTAATATTAAACATTTTGCGCTAACAAAGATTTTTATGTTTTATTTAACCACATAAAGTCCTAATACATAAATGCAATTATGGCAATATAACTTCAAAAAAGCTAGCCGCTTAGAGTAATGTTTGTTTCTTTATGATATAGATTTAACACAAATTAAACTTGTATATTAATAAGATTAATTTATAATTTTTTTAAGCCAAATCTTCAATATTTTTTCAAACAACTTAGCATTTGTACAAATTTTCAATGACTTTCGGAATAATATTAAACATTTTCAGACCCATAAAACGATAACTTTTTGTAAAAAATGTCAAATTTGGCTTGGGTACTTCCAAACGTTTTTTATACCTAAATTTTTTTGTATCAGTTATTTCATTTATTCGGATTCCCAATTTTTACGTAAAACATGTTTAATACTTTATGTACAAACATATATTTTTAGAGGGAGAAAAACACTTAAATCTACAAATAAAGGCCAAGATGGTTCAAATTTACTTTTTCGTTTAATTAATGTAATAATTTTTTTTGCTGTGTAAAAAACTGGTTTCAAATTGTTGTCAAAAGTCCCACCCCAACAGAAAATACCATAATCCAATCTACTGTTTATTAATGAAAAATGCAACATTCTTAAGACATCTTCTGTGCACATGTTTTTTCAAAAAATAGAAACATCTTAGTGTATTGTATAATTTTTTCTTAAAAACTTTCAATGTGTTTCTTCCAATTTACCTCCCTGACTAAAGTTATTCCCAAATATTTCAAACTATCAGCCTGCGACACAATTGCACATCTATTATCGCAATGTGTATTTTTAAGGAAACAGTCCATACATTTATATATAATTTCATTATCAAATTCTTGCTCACTTATTAAATTGAAATTTATGTATTTTGTTTTTTTTGAGGACTTTAAAAGCATACAATTACTTGTAAACCACCATTGAATGGCGTTCAAGTCTGAATTCATGGCTTGCTACATTTCAGTCCAACTATTTTTTACGTATCACAAAGATGTGTTGTCCGCAAAAGATGTTAATTTTCCATTTAATTTTACATTACAAAGATCATTAATGTAAATTAAAAAAGAATTCCTCCCAAAACTGACCCTTGGGGTTACTCCACTACTGATGTAACCAATTTCACCAAAAACGTTGTTAATTTTCACACATTGACTCCTCTTTGATAAGTAACTTGCAAACCAGGAATACACATTTCCTCTATCCCCGCTCATATATAACTTTTCCAAAAGAATTTAGTGATCTACAGTGTCAAATGCCTTTTTTTATGTCTAAGAAATTCCACTTACTTTTTTTCCGGAATTTAAGGACTCATACACTAAATCCATGAAACGTTTTTAATGCTACCTCTGTAATCAACCCTTCCCTAAATCTAAACTGATTTTTGTCACTATATTTTGAGCTCGTGTTCTGCTGGTTGGTGGAGGATCTTTCTGCCACAATGGTTTTTTTATCACGATCTACAATTAAGTTGCTTCTAACTCGGGATAATGAGGTTGTGTTGTCTGGTTCTTCCGTGTCCGTAGGTTCCCAGTCAGGGGTCCATATCCGTATCATCGGCACCATAATAATTGAGAATAGACGATTCATCTTCATCTAAAACACTTTTAATTACAGGATCTTCTGCATCTGAGCCCTCAGTTAGCAAAGTCACTTATAATTGATCTCGTATTCAATAAATCGTTAAGAATGTCCTCTTGACCATAAAAATAATTACCATCGATCATGGAAAATCAGTTCTAACTATTTATGTCAGTAATTCACAAAATTATAACCTAAAAAAAAACCAAAACACAAAATTAGCACTTAAAAAACACCAACACATACCATGGAGGGGTCTTTTGGGACCCCAAGGCCTAATAACTTCTGAACTAAAATACAAAAATAAAAAGTTATGGCATTCATTTACGACTGCACGAATAGCCCACTGAGAATAGCTAGAACTAGGATGCGCTACCTCAGTGCTAAAGTTGTGAAAAATTAAATTAAAAAGTGTTGGGGTCTAAAAAGAAGTTTTTGTTACATTTTGTTTTACATTTTGCATACCTAATTATACTCGGAACTTAAAACTAATTACTTCTAACGTTATTGTACATATTAAACAAGTTATTCTTTCTATTCTAAATTTTAACGTGATATCAATGGAATTTCGGATATGCGAACGTTTTGTGGCCTAACCGTATCAGATAGGACAATAATGTACAGGACAATTTGTAGGCTCAGCATATACAAGCTCTTCAGACTTATAAGACAAAAAATTTGTCCCGTAGCACTTAATAACGTTGGTGTTTCAATGGATATTTCAATAGCACTAATCGTACAAGAGTCTGAAGACCTCTAATACTTCAGCCTCCAGAATCAATATTAAATGAGTAAAAATACCATTTACACTTTGAAAACATAAATGATTACAAGATCATATTTTGTGAAGGGGTTTAATTCGAAAACAAATTTCAATTTAATTTATTAAATATACGTAGAAAATTGAGTCTTCTACCAATACAAAATATATAATAAAATTCAATAAAACAGTGATGTTTTGAAGAACAAGTTACTTTGAACATGGAATAAGAAATTCACGGAACAATAAGATTATTTCACGATAGACCGCGACAATTATCTGGTTATTCTTGTTAGATGTCCACCGGTCACGCAAATCCTGGAAAAGTCACGGATTTAAATAAGACATTACGGATACCGCCAAAAGTATCGGGTCATGACTTTTGTTACAGATACTTTCTGATAAAACGATCGAAGAGCGATATAAAAAGAATATGACGAGCCTCCACAATTGCTACAACTCTGATAATAGCAAACTCCATTAATTGTTGGTGTTATATAACGTCTTGCATGTTAGCCCACGGTAGTTTTATCAGCTCTGATTACAATTCTTTCTATCGGATAGCATGATATGTAGTGTTGGTTTGAACAATGTAACCAATAGTTATTGAGTAGGTGAAGGAAAGCGTGTAGTAGTTGTTCTATAATGGATCTCTTTAAGTTCATTCGATTCATTTCAAGTTCATTTCCATCCTGACATTGCTGGACATTCCGAAGACGGAAAATTTGCCGGATTTGAAGAATTTCTAATTCCTCGATGCAAATTAATCCTCCCGCGTCTTTATTGGCTTCATAGTCTTGAAATAAAATATAAAACAACTCACATAGAATAAAGAAATCGAGGAGCGTGTTTGTCGATTGTGAAGCAACAATAATATTACAATCAATAAAGTTACACAAAAATCAGATTTTTAAAACATGTGCTTTGCTATGGGCAGGCAGCCATGTTGCCTAATCAAAAAATGTAGTGGAGCTTAATCATTGTTTAAAACAGATAGTTATGTGGGTCAAACCAAACTATATAAGACCAATTGACGCGATTGACTTTAATATTAAACTGACAAGTTTCTTAACCGCAAGCTATCACCAGTTTGGCTAAGAAGAATTATTTTTAGTTTTATCGATACTTCTGGGCAATATTTCTCTCCATAAGAATTTTATTCTGAAATATTTTATATTGTTGATTTGTAGTAATGCTCTCAGCATTTTCCGTCTTTTCGTTTTGCCCGTGGTTGCACGCGAAATTTCCTGCTGAATAACAGAGACGCCATGGGCATATAATATTTAAACGCGTACCAGACACTCCTGTGATGGTTAGTGGAAAATATTCTAATTCGATCCAAGAGGTGGCTGAAACAGCTTTTATTTTGCCTTCGAGAAAATACCTAGAATTAATGTTTCAATATTCCATTTTATTTAAAAGTAAACCGTTGTTTCAGGCTAATTGTAGCACTTCATATGGAAATGATAATAACTGTCAAGTGCCATTTCACTTCAGATTTCGTTTCGTAAAGATTTTAATTATTAGCATGAATTCTTCAATATGTTGGGCAATTCTTTTAGGCCTCTCATTGTTGTAAACCATCATCGGACTGCAACGAATATTAAAAACCCATAATTAGCCAAATTGTTTTCAACCTTCCTCGAGATTAACGCTTACCTACACATTTAGTTATCCATTTTTATAATAGCAGTACGCATATCCCTAGTAAAATCTAAAAAGCAACATAGAACATGCTTCACAAAAAGGATGTATGTAATATATCGATATCAACACCACTTTCAACACAGTCTTGTGAATATTGCAAGGCCAAATCCTGCTAAGACCCAAGACGGGCCGATGCGACGGTGCGCCTGAATTAGCACCCCCTGGACATAGCACCCCCTCTCTACTGACGTCATTTTGACGTCACGAAAGGGGGTGCTAAATCAGCACAGTGGCCGTGTCCAGGCCCTGAATAAGCACCCCCTTCGAATACGGGGGGTCCTAATTCAGCGCCTCGACCGTGTTCATGTGCTGATTTAGCACCCCCTTCGAATAGGGGGGTCCTAATTCAGCGCCTTGACCGTGCTCATGTGCTGATTTAGCACCCCCTTGAATCTGGGGGCTGCTAAATCAGCGCCGTATTGATGAGATGAATTTATAGATTTTTAGAATTTATAGATGGAATTTATGAACTTATGAATTTATAGAATTTATAGATAAATTTATGAACTCCAACGGAATATAGTAATAAACGTTTAACCATATTGCGATTTATTTTTCAATAAAATAAAATAATACATATATATATATATATATATATATAATTATTTATATTATATATTATATATATATATATATATATATATAATTTAAATATATTGCAATGAGTATATTTACTGCATTGCTGTGGTTTACTTAAAATTTCAAAAACAAACAGTTCATTACCAATTATAAAAATACTATGCATCAAATATACTTAATTAAAAAACTAGGTTCTAGGCATTCAAATACAGGTTTTATTTTAAAGTAAAATTGATTTGAAATCGTGGTACGAACAACGCAGAGGAACTGATATTGCGTAAATCCGGCATGTGTAATAAATATACATGGTCAGAGATTATATCAACCTATTAAACCACTTTAAAAACAATTATTTATTTATTTTAATTTTTCGAATACCAATCAAAAGCGGGGAAAATTTAGAACCGTGAAATTGTAATTTTGCGACGGCTAAGAGCCAATTATTTTTAAGGACGCATCATAAAACTGAATTATACTATTTAAACTGAATAGTATAATTCAAACACACACTTGACAAACAATTTAAATATTATTTTATATCTACAAGAATAAATATCATTCAGTTATATCCATATCAGTTAGTTCAACTATAATTAAAAAAAAAATTTAAAACAATGTTAAAACACGTAGCCATAAATATACTGCCGTATTTTCAAAAGCGTTATTGCTGTCAAAACATACATTTATATACTGAGTATTATGGATCTACATTGCTTAATTTCCCCTCTGTCGGTTAGTGTGCGTTTTTTGTTGTTGTTAAAAATGGAACATCTTGGAAAATCTCAACGAGTAGGTCACAATACAAAAATCGAGTAAACGGCAGCTCCAGAATATCTTATGCCAATCGTGCTCACATCTTAGTCCCTTCATTTAAAGTACAGGAAATACATTAATATCTGTTGCCAAGCAACTTTTTTTTCTAATAAATTAAAAACTACTAGAGATATTGCAAATGTATCAACAATGAACGCCTTTTATGAACAATGAAGGACAAAAACAAATGTCTTAATTAACAATAATAAACTGTTGTATTTATCATAAAGCATCAATTAATTCACAATATATGTGAAAAAAACTAAATAAAGTGACTAGGTTATCTGTTATATTTTAAGAATAATAAAGAACAAGAAAATTCGTACAGTAATATTCAGACAATAATGCTTATAGATGACAAAATCAAAGATAAGCGGTTTTTATTGGAAATACATCTAATTGTCGCTTGACTAAATTTTCGTAAATAAATATGTCCTAAAACAACAGGTATTAAAATAAATTCATTAAACATGAAATATATGATTCTATTCTATCCTTAGATAGGCCTGAAACATGTATTTCAAATGTTTTGCATAATAAATCACAAAAATAAAAGAAATAGGGATAAGATACTCTAAAGCTGATATTAATTTATTTTCACGAACCATGTTTTTTTTTACAGTAAAGATGCTATTAATGAGTTATTTATTATTAGTTTGAAATAGTATTTGAGTAATTAGATTTGTGATACAATCCACGATCAGATTTATTCTTGTATACCTGCTGGATTTTAAGACATTCAAAGTTATTCAGATTTAATGGCCGCCATTTCGAAAGTATTAATGAATATTGTTTATAACTGGCCTTATTACCACAAATATTTGATCCAAATTAGGTAGGATTTGTTTATTCGTTTTAAGATATTAAAGCGAATTTGTATATAAAAAACACATACAGACTGACGGATAGGAAACTAAGCACCAAAGATCTATTTCCATATTCTGAAATGCGTTTGCCATGACCTGAGCAGTTGCGGTATATAGACTTGTCCTAAGAATTACAGGACACTCTGTACATAAAATTATTATAGAGAGTGTTCCACAATCTCTACCAATATTTTCAGACATTATTCATGGACCAAAGGCAAAAACAATCATATTCACCTTTCTAAAACTCAATAATTACTCGAATAGCCACAATTTTGTTTTGTTTTTGTCTTTTCTGCTTTACTATTTATATTTGATGGATTGTTTAGGTTAAAATTTTGTATATACCTTTATAACCTTAAGGAAAATCAAAAATTTAAATTTCTTACAAGCATTATTTTCAAAATAGTGATTTCTAAAAAGATCTTTAAGCGTAAATATCTTAAAAGCGATATATGGTAAAAAAGATCTAAATTATTACACAATTTAATAAAAAATCTAACGATACCAAGTTTTAAAAATTGGTTGTGAAATAAGGGAGTTTGTTTTTTAAAACCAATTACTGTTTTTTAAAACCAATTACTGTTTTTTAAAACCAATTACCAAACAATATCCGCCTTTATTATATGACTGAATGTGGGCTGCAACAATCAGCTGTTTTGATTTTAGCTGCTCTAATCAAGTGATTTTAACATTACATTGCTGAACTGTGGTCATAATATTCTTAATTATTTCTAAACAAAGTTTCTTTTGATTGAGACGTCAGAAAAAAAACACTCTAATACATGTTGATTACCTAGACCAAAAATTAAACATTTCTTTGTAGTTATTATATGTCTATTTAATATTTTGTTTTTAAATGGAAGACCTCAGACCTACTTTTGGCTGGTAAATTTATACGGAGTTTGTAGATATGCTATTGATTACGGTGTTAAACGTAGATGCTTAAATGTACCAGTAAAGATTGCTATTTGTTGCAGTGGTTAAGTTTGTTCTAACCGAGGTTTGAAGATTTTTGTTCTACCCGGAAAATAAAACATTAAAAAACATAAAAGTTAACTGTATACAAAATGAAATATTATGTATATTTGTATAGTATTTTTTTTATTATTAATGAAGTAATATTTATGCTTCTATACATTTGTTTACTACCTAGTTTACAAATCAGTTATAAAAATTACAACGAATTGAAAATTAGAGTGTAACAAAATTCTCTACACTTTCCGATAATAAATAGCCTTAAAATAAAAGTACAGCTAAGCTGAAGTGTAATTTTAAATTTTACCTTTTTATAGACGCTTTATTAAAGACTTCACTGAGATTTCACTCTTCTTTTTACAATATTGTAAGAATGTTCATCCTTAAGTTTGACACTTCCAGATACATGGGGTTAGAAGTGCACGTCTGACTAATGTAACACACAATAGTTAAATATTCTTTAACTGCATACAAAAAGGCGATGATTTTCAGTTTTTGTCCATACATCATTACCGTGTTCTACTTTATCTTTTCTCTTTACTCGTGTAAAATTATCCGTTACCTAGAGAGTATAATATGCTACACCTTGGGCCTGTACACTCAAACATTGTTTGATTTCTTCTTATATTTTTTAGGAAATTTCATCAAACAAATTCACTATACATAATAAGTTATGTATTAATATAGGAATAACAACTGAGAATAACATCGATATTATTACTCAACCACTCGATACGGCCACATCAGTTTGAAAAGTAGGATCGGTAGTGCACACGGACGGGTTTCGTCAGCTTCGTCAAAATTATGTGTGGACCTACAGTCCTACAATCGATATTTGCAGGTTGATTTCACTCTGTATATTTCATATTTGGTAGACGGCCAATATATAACGAGCAACGATGTTAAGGCAAAAATAACGAGTTTCAAGTTTTTAAATGTTTACTAGCTGATACCCGCCCCTTCGTACGGAATTTTTTTAGAATAACTGGTACGTCATAGACATCTCCTTCATGTCTTTAAAAAAATGGCATACTACTGATGAAATAAATTATGGTTATTGGAAAATATTCCAATTTTAATTTCAATGCGACATTCCATGATTTTTTGAACTGATGTTCTAAAGTAATTAAAAATCACGATCCCTCCTTTCCTAAAGTACTGTAGGTAATTAAAAGATTTATGATCCACATTTGAAAATAGGGTTACTCATAAAAGGAGCAACAAAACATATATGTGAGAATACTTTACATGTAATAGTTGATATCACTTTAATATGAAAGTCCCAATATGGATTCTATTATTCATTCTCGTAATATTACACTAATTATCATCGATACCGTTAGAAAAAGTAATATAATCGAGGGTATAATCCTTTACCAGAGGGATATATCTGCTAGAAGTAAGATGGACAGAAGTCGACCAAACATTTTTTTACATTAACTAGTTAGGAAGAAACCTTTGCGGATTCATATACTTCATCCTTAGCTACCAATGCCTCATCCATAAGTTTTTTATCACAGTGTTAAGTTCATAAACTAATAATGTATCTTCAAGTTGTAGCCTCATGTGAAATGTATTTGATGTTTCTATATATTCCTTTAATCATGAAAAATAGTTAGGCATGATTCTATAGAGGATATTTTACACGTAAGCAATAGTAATACTTATGGGCGTAACCTTGAGATATTTTTGTGAGTACCATTCTACGGATTTTTGTGTAGTGTTAAGTCTATGTAGCTGTTCATTGTGCAGATGATTCACTGTACGCCTAATAGTGCATAAGATAAAAAATTATAATCTAGTTTCTTACTGCAGATGGTTACGAGTAATTATTTAAGGGCAGGTGCTGAAAAATTATTTCTGTAATAAATGACAAGTCAAAAACTGTAATTTTCATACTTCATCTGTTTTATTCTATAAAACCTAATTTTGAAATGTAATTAAAATTAAATATGAAACAAAAATGCCGCAGAGAAAAATTCTATACTGTGTGACAGTGAACTATTTTGCCTAAAATACGAGCCTAAATTGTTTACAAAATTATTTGTTGTAATTGTTTTTTAAATTTGAGTTAATTAAACTAAAAAAAGAAGATTCCATTTCCTTGAAGCTATTAAATTAAATAAATACTTTAATTATGGATTCATATACAAATAACATAGTTTTAATTATATGCAGAAACATGTTTCATTGAGTTTTCACGATTGGGTTAAGCTTTGAACTATTAATGCTCAGTGAATACCCTTAACTAGACTATGAGTAGACTAGATCTTTCATTGGTATGGACGCCCAGTACTCAATACCTGTACAATAAAAATGACACAGCAAAGATACTAGACTAATTGTGTATAAAAACCATAATTACATTTTACCTTCCGTAATATTCCAAAAATCGACTCAGAATCGCCGAGAATTTTATGTTTTTTTAAAGATATATTTAGCAGTGCGTTAATTAAATTTACAAACATATTAACTGAAAGAATAAACTGAAATATAATAAATGAAGGATATGATTCAATTTATTATTTTTAATAGGTGATATATAGAACAAATTAAGAAAGCAAAGTCATGAGTGAAAATTATTACACAAATATGACAATGCGTATGAGAGGGAGGAGTGCTAAGGTCTATTAGCCTTGTTAGTCGGAGCATTATTATGTAATATTAAGAGTATGGTAATTTTTAAGAGAAAGTAGCCATATTTGATTATTATATTATTTAATCGTTCATCGGAAATTGCAAAAACAATCGTTATAAGTGGCAGCGTCACAAAAATCCAGATAACAACTATTATATTTATGATTGAATTGAATATATAAAATATAAATATCATTTTTGCTGGTTGAATGCTAGGGGGTGCTAATTCAGTGACTGAGCCATGTCCATGCGCTGAATAAGCACCCCCTTGGAACAGGGGGGTGTTAATTCAGGGCCTCGACCATGTTCATGCGCTGATTTAGCACCCCCTTGTAGTCGGGGGGTGCTAATTCCGTACCTGGTCCGTGTCCGTGCGCTGAATTAGCACCCCCCCTGCCGTGACGTCAGAGCCCGAGGGGGTGCTTATTCCAGGGGGTGCTAAAGCAGCGTCCCCGATGCGACGTGCCGCTGGACAAAGGAAGGCCATCTGGAGGGGTTTATGGTCTTATTTTTTTCACCAGTAGAGGTATCATTCATAATTTATGAGGGTTGCAGGTGTTCTTCAGTTGCTCACGATCTACAAAAATTGGTCTTTCGCTTCACTTCCAGAATTTTTGAAACGTTACAATTACTACCAACACAAGAACTCCTTACTGTCTTAGTAGGTTTTTCTTATCAACCCATTCATAAGTTCAAACCTACACTAAAGTACTCATTCAAAAATAAGAAGTAAAGAAATGTGTTACACTTGTATTTATAGTTAATTATTTAAATATCTTTTATAATTTGTTAAGTAAAACAAAGTTTTATAAAAATATTTCAAAATTGTATCAATTTATCTTCAACCACGCGTTTAAGATTATATGATAGCAACCATAAACATTGCACCTTTTAATCAATTCTTGAAGATAAATTTTTGAAACATACAGTTTGTGCTATTTTGAAATGGTAAAAGACAACTCATCTACTAATATGAAATCTTCGGAGTCGATTTTTTTATATTTCGCAAACAATATTATGATCAATGTAAAGTCATCCAGAATTCTTAATACACATTACCAGTTCAGAGGTATTTGCAATCTACACACGTGTGATGTTTGCCACGTGGCGTTTTTTATTAACGGCTTTATATAGTTTCATGCTCACAAATTACATTCGTAGGCTACACAGTTTTTAAATAATATTTTCTGTTCACTAGGGATATATCTTTGTTACGTCACCGATCATAGGATGATCCACTTGCACTAGCCAAAAGTAACATAGTCACTTTTGATGCTCTTTATGACAAACACATGTATAGGAAGCGTCCTATAATTTATTTTTGTTCTTATTCGCACCACATCAAAATCAAGAACCAAACGTGTAAGTGATCCGTTCCTCCCTAGGTACAATTTTAGAGATGGTTTCTTAGTCCTACCTTTACCTGATGAATTAAAAGACCTTTTTAACTTTTACCTTTTTACAATTTAGCATCCTGTACATTTAAGTTTCATTAATTTTTTAATTTAACTAACCCAGTTTTCCGATTGGCCGATCTCCCAGTTGCTGCAACAAATCTCGTTAACATTGTAAATACGTGTGAACTTGAAACACTGTTTAGGCATGTTTTAAGTCCCATGGTCATTGGAAATTTTTAATTTATTTTGGCAACTCGTTTATAAAATGAACACCTGCCTTCAAGGACAAGTGCTATAAACCATGGTGCTATGTATTCCGGTCGGTTAATTTACCTTGCCTCATACGAATTTATATCTCGGCCAACAATCGAGGCATACAATACAGAGTGCTTTTATAAAATATAGAGATTCAGTAGAGTCATCAACAGTAGTTTTTGAAGACACTGGAAATCAAATAAAACGATTGCAAATTGCTGTTTCTTATCATCTTAAGCACCCAAAATTTGGTTATTTACACAAGCAAACCACATAAACACTCCATAATAGAAAGGTGGAAGTTAATCGGTCCATAATATGCCATGATCAGATCCTGAGTAGGGAATTATTTCAATAACTACTTCAAGACATTAATGCATGAGGATAATTTTGCTCAAAAATGATACTTATGGCCATTCAATGTTAACCTTTGAATGTTTATCATGAAATTTCAAATATCAAATTCTTTTTGTACAAAGTCTGTCTAAATGACGGCAAAATACGGTCCTACAGAGTGCAAGGTCAAGTTCACAGAATGCTTTTTAACAGATTAAATACAATTTTGTTGAAATTAACAAACGTAGCATCAGCATATTGTACTACTCTTCTGTGCAATAATGATGAACCCAATGTCATTACCAGATATTAGAAAAAGAATTGGTCTAAGAATTGATAAAAGTGCTTTTACAACTGTAGTAGAGTAACATGTTACCAGAATTACATTAAAAACATAAAACCAATATTTAATACATTTTATTGTTTTGTGAGGCCTTTCGATATCCAAGATAAAATGTATTAAATATTGGTTTTATGTTTTTAATGTAATTTAACAGTGACCAATATAAGCTCCATCTACAGCATGTTACCAGAAGTGTAAATTCACCTTATTACAATCAGATTAATTTTAACAACAAATTCTTTCAACGCGTTTTTCTACACAGTAAAAATTATTATCGTTTATACTGTAAAATAAAACAAACATCTGAGAACACAGGTAAGTAAAATACGGCTGCAATTTTATTACCTTATTCATTACCATGCGCCGTGACTACGGTGGACAACGCAGGGTAGCGTTTCTCACTCTGCCTGAATGGTGTTAATGGTCTCTACTCTCCTGATACTTGGGCCGACCCGGTGAAACCGCAACGGTTTTGTCGAAACAGTTTCGACAGCGCAACTGTTGTTGCGCCTTGAAATTGTTGTTTCATGATGGCTGTTCTATATTCAATAATAAAAAATCATTCTCTTTTTACTTCAATATTCTGATATTGATCAGAATCTTCCCATAAAGCCTAAAAATAATATAATGCACGAATCTGGCTAATAATAATAATTAATCGCCTTAACAATCAAATAATATTATGAAATTAATTAGATATGTTTATAATAATATTTATCTAACATTAGAATATTACTCCTAATACCTACAAAATATCTTTGTAAACAATATTTGCAGCAATCGTTTCGTTGCACAACATAAATAGGTTATTGTTGGAAGTTACTCATCAAAGGTCAACATTTAGTTGTCCATGTGAAACACATTGAACTCTTTAAACTAATCCTGCAACAATGAGTGTTTGAAACAGAAAGTCATTGAAAATGACAATTTCACAGGAAATTGCAGCCGTTTAATTTGAAAAGGGAAAAGGGTATGTAGGGATTAAAGAATCCTAGTAATCGAAACAACTTCTTTCTCCAAGAAACATTTGCGGCGTATACGCTTTTTGAATCCAACAATAAAAACCATAACTGCTAAATTTGAGGATATAAATGTATAAGGTAGTAATTCCACTACTCGATGGTTTTAACTGTAGTTAAAGACCGTTTAATCTTCGATTTCATTATTATACTTCACGATCAAGTGTGGTTTAGCCGTTCTTTGGTCACAAGTCGCGCAACCAAAACACGCGGGCTTTTATACGTAATACCTATCTGCCAACATATTTATCGCTTGCTTAAAGATGATTTGACCTTATCTTTACGCATCTTAATGCAGTGATAAGAATATCCTTATACAATTTCATAGTACTTTGTTGTATTCTAAGCCATAAAGTTTAGTCAGTATTGACAATGAAGGGGAGTCGGTTGACAAAAAAATCTAAAAAAAACGAAATAAATTTTATTTGCTTTTTTTAATCTTTAGATTCTCCTGTTTAATTTGGTGCAATTTTTATTTAAATCGGCCAACAATATCACACCCAAATATCGTATTATGTAAATGGATTCAGCATATTTTGGCTTGTAAAATTCATGTACTCTGCATCATTGTCATACATAATCCTTATTGAAGCGCATATTTATTATTAGGCTTATGTTGGCCAACCTGCTTTATGCTGCTTTGAATATACAAGGTTGTCAAACCCATCTGTTTTACAGTCAGTTGAGATTTGACATAACCCTATTTGTTGTTTGTTTATTATTGTCACATACATTGTGTTTCTTGCTTTCATTCAGTCTAAGTTATAATATTTAGTTATACTGTGTAGTTTATTGTTTGTGAAAATGCCTAGAGCACATAAAACCTTCAAAAACAAAGCAAAGTGCTTTACAGGGACAAGAAATCCAGGTGGTAAAAAAATAGTTGTGCCCAGTGAATGTCAAGAACCAGAACCAAGTACTAGCCTAGATTCTCAAACTGAAAAAGACAGCTCTTCCAAGAAGAAAGTGTCTGTTCATTTAGACAAGTATGATAAATACAAATGAAGTAACTCTTTTGATTCTCAATGCAATGACATTGTAAATATTGGTAAGTTTGAAGTCCTTCTTTCTAAGATAGCGACCTGTACCAGATGTAAAGGCTCGCTTTCACTTCATACTTCAAACCGATTGGGCCTAAGCGTAAATATAAAATCAAATGTAATTCTTGTGGTTATGAAGTTTCTGATTACAATAGCAGTAAAGAAAATAAAGGCAAACCTGAAATTAACGTTAGGCTAGCCTACGCATTTAGAAGTATAGGGAAAGGTGAACAGGCTGCGAAAACAGTATGCGGCATTATGAACTTGCCTAACCCTCCCTCGTTTAGGTATTATAATAAAGCCTTAGCAAGTGCTACAAAACAAGTTTGTCTTGAGTCTATGAGAGAAGCGGCTTAGGAAAACCATTTC
The DNA here is from genome assembly GCF_021130785.1 of Homalodisca vitripennis. Lineage (NCBI taxonomy): Eukaryota > Metazoa > Arthropoda > Insecta > Hemiptera > Cicadellidae > Homalodisca > Homalodisca vitripennis. The sequence goes on from NW_025776164.1 coordinate 93,993, forward strand.
TATATGTGAAACTAGGGACATAACTGCTATATTTGATGGCTCCTGGCAAAAGCGAGGACACACCTCGCTGAATGGCATTGTTAGTGCCATAAGCGGAGAAACAGGAAAGGTAATAGATGTATGAATTATTACAAAGTACTGCAGATGTAAGAAAAGATTACAACAAGAGCATGAACCTAATTGTATCGCGAATTATCAGGGTAGTAGTGGAGGAATGGAGGCACAAGGTATACTGGAGATGTTCAGAGAATCCGAGACATTGCATGGAATCCGCTACAAGTACTACTTAGGTGATGGTGATAGTTCATCTTATTCTACTGTAGTAAAAGCAGAACCTTACGGTCCAGACTGTCCAGTTGTAAAAAAAGAATGTGTAGGACACGTGCAAAAGCGCATGGGATCACGTCTACGTCGCCTAAAAAAGCAAATGGGCAAAACCACACTTTCAGATAGAAAAACAATAGGAGAAAAGGGCCGTTTGAGTAATGAAGCCATCCAAGACATGCAGTTATACTATGGTTTAGCAATAAGACGTAATGCAACAAGCCTTAATAATATGAAAACTGAAATTTGGGCAGAGTATTTTCATTTGATATCAACAAATGAACATCCAGCCCACGCTCTCTGCCCTAAAAACTCCCGATACCTGGTGTAAGTACCAACTAGCTAAAATAAATGATGAAACTTATGATCACAATAATCACAATCACATTGCTCCTGCTGTCATGAAAGAGGTGAAACAAATATTTAGAGATTTATCAGATCCATCATTGTTATCAAAATGTTTGCACGGTGGTACTCAAAACCCCAGTGAATCACTGAAACAATATTATTTCGTCGCGAGTTCCAAAATCAACCTTCGTGATGAAGGAAACATTAGAACTAGGTGTATTTGATGCTGTGGCAAGTTTCAACAAAGGGAACATAATAAAATGTGAAGTGTTGAGCAAACTAGGGATCACACCTGGATGCTATTGTTGTGAAACAATGAAAAAAATTTGATGTCACCCGAATCAACAAAGCGCAGAAAGCTGTGGAAGAGATCGAGAAAAAGTGTCGCCAGAAAGTAACTGCAGCTAAAAGGCATTTAGAAGACTTATATGAACAAGAGGAGGATCCTGACAACCCTAGTTATGGACCTGGAATGCATTAAATGTAAGTTATGTTTCTAAATAATGTATATGCAATCTTTAAAAGAGTTTTCTGAAAATTCTTGTTTTTCGTTGTTTAGGAACACGTTTCTCTAGAACCACTCAACATATTTTGATGATTTTTTTTTTTATTTTGTTCCTTGGAATTGGAGCAATGTTTATAGCACAGCAAATTGTTGAATGTAGTCTAATAATAATTTAAAAAAGTTATTTATTAAAATAATTGATAAAAATTGACTTTTATAAAAAAAAAATATTTTTAATATTTAAATTTATGCTATGGAAATTTGCTGTGCTGTAAATGTAGATGAGAAATAGCAGATTCAAATAAAAAAAACCTTATCTTGATATGTTTATTGGTTATTGAGGAACATGTTCCTAAACTTATCTAATTTAACATGTGCGCTATATAGTCAACCGACTCCCCTGAAAGCGCTCAAAAACATCAATTTTCGCATTATATAATCTTTTATCTCATTTCTTTTATTAAAATATTGATGTATCATACCTAAAAACCTGCCCTAATCCATAGCGCAGTCGACAGTAAAAATGGTATGAAAATCAGATGAGTAGTTGAGATGCACAAACAGACCTACATAAAAAGCGACTTTAATTTATATTATGTTTGATGATAACGAGCTAAGAACCTTGTCCTAACTGTTAGCAACATTTATTTGAAACAGGAAGGTGATTTGTACATTTATAACAGGAAAGCGTAATATTTAATGTCACAACTTGTCGCCTTTTTTGTTGGCATTAGGTTACAAAAATATTAAAATTTGACCATATATTTTCTTTAATTGTAACAATGTTTGTTATGTTTGCATATTACTAATCACATTGCCTCGGTCGTCGATACTAACACTTTGTATTATATTGTGTTATTGTAATATTAAAAAAACATCTAATTATTATTGTACTGTCTTACAGTTATTTGGGTGTAAGCCTACGCTTCAATCAGTAAATGGAACTAAGAACAAAATAATAGTGATAATAATAGTTTACAATAATAAACAATATTAGTTATTTATATAATAATAATAATTGTTATTTCACGAAATTGTTATATTAATTATTGGATGGGATCTAGTTTACTATAAACAAGTTGTCTGAACTATTGCAACAGATTAGTTACTTTAAACTACTGCCCAGCGACAATCCTATGAGGTGCAAGAAGTTGGGGACGGCAGAGAGAGATCGACAACATGTGTTCACAAAAGCTCTGCTCCAAAACCTCTATCCGTTTCTGCTCTCCTAATATTCCTGGTACACGTGAAACACAGAAAACGCAGGCCCCGCCCTAGCTCAATTTCTATTGGTTAGAGAAATCTATAAAACGCCATTCTGGAAGGCCGAATTTTTGGGTCCGCCACCGATTTTTTGTTCTAGGTCGCCTGTCCTCTCGAGCGCTTGTCCGCCCCCGGCTGTGGCGGCACTGTTGGTCGAAGAGAGGGGAGAGTGGGCGTGGCTTATAGTGGCTGACGGGAGATTTGTATTGCTCTGCGTTCCAGTTGCCATCATGCAGTGGACACAAGAGGAGAGGTCATTTTGTGTTGGAGCGTATTTTTCAAATGCCCACTCGATCATTGCAGTGCAACGTGCTTTTCGTTTACGATTCGCTGTTCCCCCACGCGGACGTGTTCCTGGTCGGCAATCAATTGTAAATTGGGTAACTGCATTCAGAACAGCAGGGAATGTGTCATGTGTACGAAGGGGACCTCAGAGAAGGATTACAACACCGGAAAACATCGATAGAGTTAGAACAGCAGTACTGCAATCTCCAAAACGCTCTGTTCGGAAGCAATCACTTGCTCTTGGCATTTCAAGGCGTTCTCTCCATCCACCGGATTCTTCAAGATGAACTGAGATTTCCCCCGTATAAAATGTGCGTGGTCCATCAATTGTCAGCACGGGACTATTTGACACGGCGTACTTCTTGTGAAGACATGCTTGCAACTATTATAGGTATAATACCGCGTGACGCAATTGTGTTCTTTTCTGATGAGGCACCTCAGTGGGTGTGTCAACAAGCAAAACATGCACTACTGTAGTGAAACAAACCACAGAGAAGTCCACCAGAGACTTCTGCATTCGGACCGCGTCACTGTGTGGTGCACCATATCACGAGTAGGCATCATTGGCTCTTACTTTTTTTCAGGATAACCGTCGTGCCATAACTGTGAACTCCGAACGATACTTGACTATGATACACGATTTTTTCAGCCGGCTCTTGAGGCAATGCAATTAGAGGATACATGGTTTCAACAGGATGGAGCCACTGCACACACAGCGAGGGTTACCATGAATTGTTTTGAGGCAAATGTTTCATGGACGGCTTATCTCTTTGACGGGTGATGTGAACTGGCCGGCACGCTCACCAGACTTAGCCCCATGCTACCTGAAGTCGAAGGTGTATATCAACCGTCCCAACACCTTGGAAGACCTAAGGAACAATGTTGAGGATGAAATTGGCAGAATACCAGTCGACATGCGTGTTAGAGTTAATGAAAACTTCAGAAAACGTACGCAGCAGTGTGTGGATGCCGAAGGTAGACATTTGCCTGATACATTATTTAAAACCATGTAATTTAAAAATTCCCTTACTGTTCAATATAATTAAAATAAAAGATAATTTTTTCTAAGGTTCATAATTTTTTATTTCATTTCCAAATCAGCAAATTACCGCGCTCCACCCTGTATAAGTGAATACTTTAATTTTCTTTGTACGTAAATGATGTAATTTATTCGCAATGCTCGAACGATATGTAACATTCAATATACATTTTCTTGGTTATTAATCATAAATGTCATTTTCCTAGACACATTTAGGAGGCTATTGACAATGTAAAAACTGCGAAAAACGGAATAATATTACATGGACTGTGGTTCAAGAACAATTATGTAACGAATATAAAAGTAGGAATACAACCAAAATATTGCTTATTGATCAGGAATGTATTGATGTGAGTGAATATACATTTAGCTGTTTTACTTTTTTAATTTTTCAAAAATGCATGATTTTACACATAAGAAACTTTTCGTTTGAAAATACTAAAAAGTTTATAATATTATATATTAGATGAAATCTGTAAACAGTCTTTATGCTATTTAAAACATTTTGAATTTTTTTCTTAACTTTACTCTACATTTTCATAATAAAAAAAATAAAAAATTTTTAAACTACATTGAAAATGATATATAAGAAAATGTTTGGTTATCAGTATGAAGAAAACTCGGAATATTTGATACACATTTTTAAGCAAGATGTCTAAGAGTTATTGAGAATTATTTATTAAATTAGCATCATAAAAATAGACGTTCCATGTTTTCTTAGTCAGTTAATTTGAAAGCATAAGTTGAAGATATAATGACGCTGCAAAAGCCACTGAGAGATCCTCCTTTTAATATAACTCTCTATGTGAAGAACTTTGAAACTTGGTAAATCCAGAAAACTTTATCAACCTCAATTATTATAATTCTCTTCAGAATGTGTGTATCCATCCAGAATATAAGTACCTCTAAGTTTCAAGAAATGTTATTAGCGAATTATAATTCTTAACTAGAAATACTAATTTGATAGAATTATTTTTTTTATTTTCATTTTATATTTTTTGCATTTATTTTATTAATTCAAATAAAGCTTTTCTGTTTTAGATTATAAAAGAAAATGTTTAAACAATAAAAATTCCGCCACCATGACCATCTTCTCCGTGTAAGCGTCTGTTAGCTCTATCGTACTAGTCTGAAAATTCACAACAGAAAAAAAATCAAACTTCTCAACATATGAATTATATAAATGCGTCACTTTCAATAACTATCACTATCAGGATCCTAGTTTTTATATGTTGTATCACACATGGATTTGTACACATAAGAAACTCATATTAAATACCTGTATTTTTAATGGTATTGTTTTATAATTTTTAGGCTGAGTAAGAAGCTGGATAAAAATTTCCATCGTTTAATACCTGATATATACATTATAAGTTGAGCTATAAAATATATTAATATGTTTGTTTACATTGTATGGTAAAATTTTTAATTATTACTCACTTTATAATAGTTCTTTCGTCTCCGATTTATACCATCTAGAAATACTGTCGTATCTAGTTAATTTATATAATAATGGACAAGTAAAATAAGTTAAGAATGTAGCGACTATTAACAAATCAAATAATATTGATTTTACAATTAATTGTAACTATTGCTAATACTGAAATCTTAACAATAGTTTTACCATTGAGAGATAAGTCTTTATTGTTTGCTAGGTTTCAGTAATAATTCAGACTGAGGTTTGCCCATAAAAGTAAAGCATGCCATGAACCCGCTGTAAGCTCTCTTTATTTTTAACGGCAGCAGAACAATTGTCTCAATTAAAACATTCCTTTCACCTCTATTTATTTCAATAATATTCCTTGCTTATTCACAGCTTAATAAAATACCTAGAATAGCTTATGACCACATAAATGTAGCCTGATTACACAACTTGATTGGAATTAATAACTAAATGTCGTATACTACGTTTATATTCAAACAAAAAGGAAAGTGATTTTCATTAATTTTTTAGTGAAGTCTGATTTTAAATATGAATTAGTAAAAAATATCATATATCACAAAAACTAGATGTCTATTGAGCCAGTAATTGTGTATAAATTACAGTTCATAGACATATTTCTACAAAGCGTTTTCTCCATTGTAAAACAATATTTCTACAAAGCGCTTTCTCCATTGTAAAACAATTTCTGTACTGTTTCCACTGGGTAAAGCACATTACCCAAAGCATCAACCATCCTCTGTAAATAATAAATATATTGCTCATAAAATGGATGAATATTTTGAGTTAAAGCTACATTAATTACAAAGTATTAAATATTTAAAAATGTATTGTAAGCAAACATTTCTTTGGAAACTTAATAACAAAAAGACAAACAACAAATTAATATTGATGTTTAAATTTTGCCTCATAGTAAACAAATAAATAATTAGTAACTAGTAAATTAGTAGTAATTTAAATCAATTAACAAGTATGCATTAGATAATAAGCTAAAGATTTATGTCAATGCTTCTATTTAATCTGTTATTTCATTATCCAACGTTTTTAGAAAAGATAGAAATTTGGATGTTACTGGGATGTCAAGTGGAGGGGGTGTTTTAAATAGCAGTAAAAGCTAATTTCATTTGTAAAAGAATTTATAGCCTTGAAGTCGACTTACCAGACTGTGAAAATATATGGATAAAGTTGTCAAGTATTGCAGGAAAATCAATATATTTATGTGTTGTTTATATACTGTTGGCGAGAGAAAAGAAGAGACCTGGCCCGTGCCGGCGCACAGCTGTGTACTAGTGTGTTGCCGCCCGGTAATTTCAGGCGCTTCGCCCCACAGCCAACCCTGCGAGTTGTTTATCCTAGCAATGGAACAGTGAAACAATAATGGAATTACGAAACAGGGCGCGGAAACATACTAGTAGTGACGCCTGCAAATTTCAGATAGGCCAGAATCCAGGTCTCTTCTTTTCTCTCGCCATCAGTAAGGCCTAGAGCGTCTGTACTAACATACCAAACTTTTTATGATAGATTACAGAATAACAATATCATTAATAATTCGTGTGTAAAAATATTAGGAGATTTTAATTTTCCGATATTTGGAAGACATTATAACTTAACAATGGGGGATAGATTATGTAGAGAACTATTAATATTTCTAAATACTCATAATTTACAATTGAAAAATAACATTTTGAACTTTCAAAATAAAACCTTAGATTTAGTTATTTCAAACATAGAGAATACCGAGGTGAGTCGATGTTTGGACCCGCTGGTGGTGGAGGATCCTTATCATCCTGCGATAGAGGTGGAGTGTGTTGTTGCGGTACATCAAACATGTGGGTCAAGGTCGATTGACGAGCCAGGCTATTGTTATCGCCGGGCAGATTTCCTTGAGTTGTATCGTGGTTTGGCAACAATTGACTGGTCTCAGTTGTATCTGTTATATGATGTTAATGTTGCTCTAGATTATTTTTACAAAGAAGTATATAAGGTTATTAATATCACTTGTCCTCGTAAAAAAATCAAAAGTGTGTAAGTTTCCTGTTTGGTTTACTAAGGAAATTATTTTAGATCTAAAATTAAAAGAAAAGTTTCGAAAAAAGTATAAACGCTCTGGTAGGCAGGATTATTATGTTAGATTTTCAAATTTAAGGTCAAAAATTAAAAAAGATATTAAAGTTGCCTACGAAAATTTCGCGATAGAGGCTGAAAATAACATAGTTGCGGACAATAAACAATTTTGGAAGTTTGTAAACAATAAAAAATCGGCAAGAAAAAATTTGCTAGTAATGGAGTATAATGGTTTGCAACTTAATAATGGTAATTTGATATCTAATGGCTTTAAAGATTATTTTAGTTCTGTTTATAATAAATATACAGTAGAGCCTACAGTAGAGTTGGCAATGGAAGGGGCGACCATGGTGGGTGCGGGCCATTTAGCTCTGGACCGGGTTATAGAGCAAGATGTCACTTTAGCTATTGAAAAGTTGAAATCTAAGAGCACTGCGGGTCCTGATCTGTTGCCTCTGTATATATTTAAAGGGTGTGCAGATGTTTTTACTCAACCACTGATTTATTTATACAATTTAGTTTTGAAATCTAATACATTTCCTGATCAATGGAAGTTGACAAAAATAACTCCAATTTTTAAGAGCGGGAAGGAATCACAGATTGTGAACCACCGACCAGTAGCAGTGTCATCGGCACCAGCTAAGATATTTGAAAGTATAGTTCACAAATATTTGTATAACTATTTTAAATCAATATTATCACCTGGTTAACATGGGTTTTTGCCTGGCCGCTCTATTAACACTAACTTATTAAATTTTACAAACTATGTCTCTTCACGGTTGGACTCATCGGTTCAGACTGATGCAATATATCTTGACCTGGCTAAGGCTTTTGATAAGGTGGATCATTTGATTTTATTAAAAAAAATTGCATTTTTATGGTTTATCGAATAATCTAATTAAGTTTTTTCATACCTATTTAATAAATCGAAAACAGTTTGTCTATTATAAAGGTTATTTGTCTTCCACTTTTCTAGTACAATCTGGGGTACCACAAGGGTCAAATTTAGGCCCATGTTTATTTAAAATAATGATCAATGATCTGTGTGACTTTGTAAAATCTGTAAATGCTCTGTTATTTGCGGACGATTTGAAACTGTTTTATCATATATCCTCAGTAAATGATACGGAAATATTACAATCTGACCTAGATAATGTTAATAACTGGAGCGTTCTTAATAAATTGAGATTTAATGTCTCTAAATGTCATGTGATGTCATTTACCAGGTCAAAAAACTGTATAATAAAAAATTATAACTTAAATGGCGAAGTAATTGCAAGAGTTGATTCAATAAAAGATTTAGGTGTTGTAATTAGTAGTGATTTATCATTTTTCAGTCACATAGAAAATTGTGTCAATTCAGCTAGTCGTATGTTGGGGTTTATAATAAGACAGGGGGTCAATTTTAAAAACATCAGGTCTTTTATCACATTGTACACATCTTTAGTCAGGTCAAGACTTGAGAACGCCGTCATTGTATGGAATCCAATGCATTTAATTCACAAAGAACTGATTGAACAAGTTCAAAAAAGATTTTTGAGATATTTATATTATAAATGCTTTAATATATATACATATTTAGTGCCATACATTGAGTTATTAGAAATGTTTGGGCTGGAGAGTCTGAGTCGGAGGAGACGGGTCCTGGCGCAGGTGTATCTCTGGGGCCTGGTCCGGGGTCGGGTGGACGACGCGAACTGTTTGGGAGTCCTCAGTTATCGAGTGCCAAACTTCAACAGCAGGAACAAATGTTTGTTTCATTTGCCCTATTCACGCACTGCGACGCGTGCATTCTTTCCTCTGTTGAGGATGATGAGGTCTTATAATACAATACTCTTGGGTGGGTCCGACATTGACATTCACCATGACAGCTTGAATGTTTTCAAAAAAAAGATTAAGCCATTGTTGTCATGAGATCCGTAGGTCAACGTTCTTCATAGGTTTCTCCCCGGGCTGTTTTGTTCTCTATGTGGGTTGGTGTTTAGTTATTTATTTATTACTATTATATTATATTTATTGCATTGTTATTATATTATATTTATTGCATTGTTATTACATTATATTTATTACATTGTTATTATATTATATTTATTGCACTGTTATTATATTATATTTATTACATTGTTATTATAGTATATTTATGATATTACACTAGTTACTGTAAGAAAAGTAAAGTAAAGCCAAACGTGAAGAATTGTGCTATGGACTGAGCTATAACTCAAACCACTGATGTCTGTTTTGTAATTTTTCTTGAACTGCTATAATGTTATTAGGGTAAATCCTGTTTTATAGCATGTAAATAAAATAAAAAATAAAATAAAAATATCCAAAGTTAAATGTTTCTTGTTTATGTTTTTTTCTGTTATTTAATATTTTCATTACATTTTTATCGGAGAGTAGAAATATGTATAGAATGATAGTGTTTGTAGTTTGTAGAATTTAATTCATTACTGTGTAGCTGTAACAGCTTGACAGTAATGAGCATTATTTATCGTTACAAGATCTTTTTCAGGCAAGCATATACATCAAAGGTTCATATATATATAGGTTGAAAACCAAGGTAAATTTAATTAACTACCTCTTTAAATTATAACTCTAAACTAAAATATTATGGCTAAACTAAAACACCTGATGATGGCATCTTTGATGTCGAAAGGCCTCGTGTTAAAATATATAAATTATTGGAGAATTGTGAGTTTTCTTTTATAAAATAATAGAAAGTTAAAATATTATGGTCTAAACTCAATGACGCCATTAACTTGAATACTCAAAAGGACAAGCCATTTAAGGAACCATTTCCCTTTAGATGGTTCGATTCTCTGTAACACACTGGATGTGTTTTATCATACAATAGTTATAATTAAATTATTCATATCCGATTTATATTAATAAATTATAACTTTTTACACTATTATTAAAGTTTTCGAGTCTTTGTTAATTGTTTAACTAGAATTTAAGTTTATCTCTATTATTACTTTGGCTTTGTAATAAATACAATTTTTAAGGCAGTTTAAACTACCCGACCTCTTGTTAAACCAGCTGCTTGGACAGAAATATAAAACCTATATACAAATAATTCAAGGCTGGTTTTTTCGTGATCGAGAGGGGTGTAAAAGACAGGTGTAGTTTAGGTCTCGATTATACCCCAGACCCTTGTAAAACTTTCCCTCACTTGACAGCCTTAGACTATTCCTCTTTAAATGCTTTAGTTAAAGTTTTAGCAATCAAATTCAAAATAATAATAAAGTAGTATTTAACAGATAAATTAAAAAGCATGTGATGTTTACAAATGTTTATAATATTTTAATGTCTCAGGAAATTAAATAAAGCCGAGATTATTTTCTTATTCAATAGATCAATGTTTAGAGATACAATTTGAGTAATATACTGTATTGTATTGTACATTTAGTAATTATTTGGTGGAATGAGAAATTAAGAAAGAATTAGAGAAATGACCTACTAACTAAAATTGTACTGTGTTTTTAATCTATTCAATTACATTTTAAACCTATTCCATCGTAGTATATTTAATCTTTAGATCGCAGAATATTGAGTAACTTACTGTGAAAAGGGACATCGTGTGTAGTATGTGGTAAATTCAACTGATTGTTTTCAGAAATCTGAAGAGGATAAGAAAATGTATCCTTAATAACTGCGGAAATAGATTAATATACTGTTTACTGGGAATACTAAAATTTAAATTATTTAAATGGTTTTGTATGTAAGAGTACTTAAAATCAACTAAAAATATTCACCCTCTAATTGTACCAACCTTAATAAACATAAATATTTATCACACTTACCTTTCTAATTGACTATTACTTCAGGAGCTTTTTATTATTTCGAGGTGAGATAAACTCATATAAAAACTTTAAAATTCAACGTTAGACAAAATATAATTGAAGATACAGATTTTAACGCAAGAAAAAAAACAATCTTTAATACATCCATAACTATCAATAGATCTAATATTTTAAGAGTGTTTATAATATACATAAAAGTCACGTTGCTGTTCTATCCCAACGTTTTCATTACATTAAGTACTTAGATGATCATGATAAAATTTGGAAATATTGTCCTAAATCACATCATGTGACTTTGTAATCTGTACAAATGATATTATAAGTATTAAAACTAAATAACCTGAAAAAAAAAATATTAATAAGAGCCTGACAACATAAATATACGTTTAATGGCATTTTTGTCATATTTATTCACCTCTACAGAGCATGGTAAACAAGTCTTTAAACATTCTGAGATCTTATACATTTCATTACACATTGGAGCATTATACATACCCATGCCTGCAGTAATTTTAACACTATTTTCATGAATTTATATGCATAGCTATTTTAATTACTAAATCAAAATATGATAATCTAAAACATTCTAAAACTATATTACATTGAAGAATTCTAAAATAATATACATTAAACTATATGGTATTGGGAATTTACTCGAGCAATCAGACAAAACATATTGAATGCAGTAACAATTAAAAACAGATATCATGGAATAGCTTTTTATTTTCGACCTTACATGCTTCTTGTCGTTCTAAAGAATTATCAAGAAACACTTTAAAAATATATTTTTTTTGCAAAATAAGAAATTAAGAAATGTATAAAGTAAAAATGTCTACAAGTAGTATATTTCGTATGAAATGATAGTAATGTCATGTAACCAGAATCAGGAAAATGTTCACCTGGAAAGAAATCACGAGAGTGTCGCCTGTAAAACAAAGCTGTCACCTGAACTGGTCCTGCTAGTGACACTGACATTGCCGCTGGACTGTTATACATCGTATTTGTACCGGACCCTTGAAGCACAGACTGTCCCACTGTGTTTCTTTTGTTCAAGAAGAAACGCTAAGGCATTATGTCCCAACAATCGAGGTCCTACATTGTACAAAATAGAAGTACGAAAAGAAACGCATAAGTAAAAAATATAATTAGGTATATAATATACTACAAATAACCAGTAGTTTCACAAACAAACTTTGTAAAAATTGTTTTTATGTGAATTATATTTACGAGGTCAAGTTTGAGTTTTCCTAGTTGCCAGAATCAAGAAAATATGTTTAAATTGAATAATTTATGACGATTTTAATAATTCCCCTCTTTTTATTGTTGGGCCATAGTTGGTTTTCCTTGAGGCCTAGTTCTTTCAAAAGGTAACTGAAATGAGTTTTAATAGCATTTACTTTTATAAGAAAAGTTAGATGGTAAGTTACTATTTTATGTATTGATTACAACAATTACCAATTATTAAATGCATAAATCTTTCCCTTTGCAGAGTTAAAACCACATTTTAATTTTCTGAACTGGATTTTATATTACACAGTGCTCAACAACTTAGTACGGTATAAAAAAGGGAAAATAAGAGGTAGAGTTACTATCAAGCTTTACTCTGTGTATTCAATAATATAAATGTAATAAAACGTGAGACAGAGTAGATTTAAGAAATACAAATAGGGATATATGTTAACGTGAGTCCCTACATATGTACATGCTAAATTTCAGTACAATCGGTCAATTAAATTGTATCTACCTGTGTAATACACTAATAAAAATACAAAAAATCTTTATTATTATACAGTATAATACTAAAGATTATCAAATGTTTTAAGTAAACAAAACATGTTTTAAACAATTGTTTATCAGTGTAAACAATGTTATAATAGAATATCCTTATGATGTCATAACAAGCGTCTGGAATTGACATGATAGATATCGTGTATAGGGGAATAAAGTGAATCAACAATGGCGACTATCTCTCATTACAGTTGGGCGCACTGCCTCTCGTCTGTACGCCCGTAAAACCACTTTCGTAACTTATTATAATAAAAAATAATAGATTCTTAAAAAAACTTTTAGAAGGTCCTGAACTTTTTGCTAGAAGTATACTATAGTACTTCTATGACTGTTTGTTTTTTTTAATATAAATATAGTTAACGATTTTTGAAACTTCCATGTCAGCCCCAAAGTTTCCCGCGTTTTTTTGTTCTTTTACAATTTCCTTTTGTAAATAAAAGATTTACATTATTAAAATTAATTCCAAAATTTAGATAATGAAATATTGTGACAGCATTGAAAAAGAGTTGATTTTGAATACTTTCGTTTAGGTAATCGAATTATATAATTTATCATACATCAGTTTATGATATAATTGTGCGTGAAAACTGCATGTGGAGACGAATAATTCTAACACAATGGCATTATATTCAAATAGGTTCATTTAATAATCCATGACTAACCACTGCAATTTCCCATACTTGTGTGGATTAATTATTCTGTAAATATTCCAAGCTGAAGCTTGCACGAATTAATTAGAAAGCACAAAAAGATTGTATGATAAGAGGTAAATAACGAGACATAAATGAATGAAGATTTTCCTTTAAAAATCTGTGATTAAAAAAACAAACAATAATTAAAGGGAGTTTCTTCCATAATTTCTTCAATATTTTAAGCAACATATTAGAAACACAGATCTTTTGAGTTATAATTCAATAATTATTATCCGTACCTACATAAATTGTTTGACAATAATCCTCATTATTATTATCAATAAATAAATATATTATTTATCTTATCAATACATTTTTTATCAAGAGCTAATTTTCATTCTCTATGTTTTCGAGTGCGAAAAATCCCACATTTCTCTCTAAAGTTGAATTACATTAAATATTATTAATTTTAAGAGCGTGCTTTGTGTAAACATTGTTTTGTGACAACACAAATATAATCGTTCTATTATTTTTACCAATATTTTCTATTTGCTTAAATTTATATTTTTAAATTATGGAATAAACGTGATTTTTTCCTTATTTTATGCAAACATAGAATAAATAATTATCCATATAAGGAAATTAACAATTTTAAATTACATTTAAGCAAATATTAACTTATTATATTACGTTGCAGTGCTTGGTCAATATTGTAATGTAGATATAAAAGTCAAATGCTTAAAATTTAATTATACACTATAAAACCACAATAAAATAAATCTTAGTTGTATTTCTATAGAAGTAGGCTTGAAAACGCGCTAGCGTGTGTGTATATGTATGTATTTATTTTTGATCAAGGAAAGAAATAAAATATGGGACAACAACATACAGACTTAAGTAGAATACAATAGGTACAAATTTACGCTTTTTGATAGATTACCTTAATCGTTACAACAAGGCAAACTCAACATTGGCGTACGAAATATGATTCATTGCAGTTAGAGTTGCTCACTCACAAGTAAAGCCTATGCAACAATGTATGGGTAACTGCTAATATTTGTATACGACAAAACTTCTTCTAACACGTGTTTCTAACACTTCTACATCATGGTTATATTTATGTTAAGTAATATTTTAGAACCCAAAGAATAATTTGATTCAAATCCACCATAATAATTAGCTGGATACATTTCACAGCTCTTTTATCTGCAGCTGTTTATTTGCCTTCCAAAATGTAAAAACACGGAAATATTTTACCTTTCGTATAACTCTTTTAATAATGCGTCATGTTAAAAAGAGTTTTGTGTAGAAATGTATACTGTTAGAGACAAAATTTATATAACAAGCAACGGTTTTGATTTCATAAAATCAGTTTAATTTTCATGAGTATTACTATTTTTTAAGTATCAAAAGACTTAAAAGCTACTACCTCAAATACAGACCAATTCTGAGTAGGGTTTTTTCCTACTATAAAGCTTAGTTTGACTAGAAAAGTTATTAATTTTGTAATGCACGTACATAAATAATGTAAGCGTTCTACATTGAAAACCTTAACCTTCGTTTGAAGAAAAACACCATTAACAGTTTTATTAGGATTTGTATACAGTCCTAATAATGTTTAAGTCAATGAAAATTAAATTATTGACGGTACGGTATTCTTATTAACGTTTTTTTTTTCCAACTCAAGCCAAGAGTACCACTATTGTTGTTTTGAGGAAACTTGTAACTGTAAATTTAACAAATGATCACAAGTTATTGTTTTTATTAAAACATTTTAAGCCATAACATGTAGGCACAAGTGAACAACAACATGAATATGTTAAAAAAAACAAGGTGTGTTTTGTTCTTGAAAAAGTGTGTTAAACGGAAAATAAGAGAATTCACGATTAGAAATTTTGATTTTTATCTCCTACGTAACTCTATAAAATAATGATTAGCTATTTTTAAATGAACCATCCTTCTTTAATCATTAAAATATGCTTACTGTAACTAATGTGTGCCCTTACTTTATCTAATATTTAGGTAGCAGGAACTCTGGAATATAACTGCCATCTTATACAAATACTCACGTTCTTAAGTTTATGTAGGTCATACGGTTAATCACCATTATCATAGATGCAGCATTTGTTTAATTTGTAATTTAATTGGAATTGGACACATAATTAAGCAAGATAGATTCATTATTATTTTTTATATTATTTATTTATAAAATTGCTTATACATTTATTTCGCAAAATTGGTTTAGATTGGATTTTTTTATCTTGTAAAATCAGAGGTTTTTTGTCCTGATAGGACTAACTTTTATTTTAAGTGTACGGATTATATATTAGGTTAATTGACATAATTTTTGTCAAAAACTAAAAATATGTTGCCTGGTATGTGTTTTAGAATACTAGCAACATTACAAACCAATGCAGAATCTTTTTCATAAATTACATGTTTTATGAAAAAAGGAAAGTATACTGGATACAATTTATATATATATGCTAAAAATTGCCTCTACGAGTAGCTAGCACAATCAAAAAATGTACCTATATTAAAAAAAAATTATATATATATATATATATATATATATATATATATAGTCTTTGGTTCATTTTCTGTAAAAGATATCGTGCGGTTATACATTCGATAATGATATTTTTCTAACCTCTCTGGTAGTAAG
This sequence comes from Homalodisca vitripennis, assembly GCF_021130785.1. Lineage (NCBI taxonomy): Eukaryota > Metazoa > Arthropoda > Insecta > Hemiptera > Cicadellidae > Homalodisca > Homalodisca vitripennis. Next base: position 110,150 of record NW_025776164.1, read on the forward strand.
ATTCAATAACGCTCAGCCATTTAGATGCAACGTGAATTAATTATTTCTAACGAAAAAGAACTCTGATATCATGAATTCTGTAGTCATACATACTTAGTGAGATCGTATTTTACTTAGAAAGATTTATGAAGTTGTATAAAAAACCATAAATATTTAACTTTACACAAGTTTATTAAATTACTAAATCTAAGGAAGCAAACATTTCTGAGAAATGTATTAACGTTACTCGAGATTCTGCTGAAAACTATCTTTCTCCTGCAGCACAAATATTTGGATGTTGTTCCTGTAATTTAAAATCATCCTTTAAATTACACTTAGAAGATAAAGGATTTGGTCTAATTGCTACCCTTATTTTTTTACCATAGCGTGTTAACCAACAATTGTATGGTTACTTTTTGGATAGATTACCTAATATGTGTATTAATATCAAAAGTTTAAGAGTAAGTAATTATTTGTGTGTATTCTAACACAGTTTGTGAAGTATACAAAGCGTAGAATTTATTATATAAAAGCAACAACAAAATTGTTTAGTCATAACAAATCAATAATATGAACATTGTTATACTAAGTTTATTAATTAATTCCAAGATTTCTACACAACTACTTTTAATAATTATTACTTAATAAAACATAATTTTATATCAAAACTTACATTGGTATAAACAAGTTAGTAAATACAAGATGTTACATGCACCTTCACACGAGATTTCTGTTGAATGAACAAGTAAATCTATAGTCCTTAAAAACCTATTACGGCCAAAGAAATTCCAGCGGTTGCCACAGTAAATTTGCCTAGTTCAACTCGAATACATATGCAGATAAATATAAGTATTTTTGCGTAAAAACATAGTAATAAACTTAATGGCACTTAAACATAGTAATAAACCTGTGACATAACCATAAACGCAGCTACAGTTAAAATAGATTATTCAATGCGAATGTTGAGTTTAGCTCCAGTTCACTTTCCTCAACCAGAGCAGCATCTGAAATATAATGTTGTTTCAGACTTGACATCTGAAATTAGGAGTCATATTTGTCTATGCGTTACGTGTAAAGGACTTTATGGTAACATTTTCAGTAAAACCATAAGTATTCATTTCTTATTTTGTCTATATTTAACACAATTTCAGTAATATTACATTTGAAATGTAACACAATACAGTGTTAAATTCTATAAAACCAAAAAAAATTTTATTTTTGCATAGTCATTATTTCTTATACAAACATTTTATTCCAATATTCCTTGTTAAAAAATAATATATGGAGTATAAAAATTACAATAAACATACTGCTTATTACATGATTGTATAGGTTCTCCTACAATTTGTAATTAATACCGCTTAAATCTTTTAGTTTTTAATAGTTATAAACGTCAATTAATCAATGCAATTGCTTGTGAACAGATTGAAAGCAACAAAGGATCTATTAAAGTGTTTTAAAGTGTGTCAAGCTAGCTTATTCATAATCAGAGAAAAAGCTATTGCGTTATATCTTTTTCTGTTTAGATAACCTAAAAAAAAAAAAAAAAAAAAAAAAAAAAAAAAACTAGTAACTCTTGTCTATTAAACTCACAGGAAGTAACATACTATGTTTTAATATCTGAATTAAAGAATATAATAATTGTAATCAAAAAAATAAATAGTACAAAAATTAACTATTATTACATAGTTATTAGTTTTATGAAAAATCGTTTTTGTTACAGATAGTTTAATATTTTATCATGTAATTTTCTCCAGTCAACTTTAATGCAAACAAAGTAAGATATATACAAAGCCTCATAATCAATGTTTCTTCTTTAGGCCTGATTATGGAAGTTTCTTATGTTTCAAATTCCTACACTTAACTTCTTGTTGAGCAATAGTTGTTCATTTTCTTGAGCAGTGGTATTTAAAAGGGTTGTGATTTATATTTGCTTTAACAATTTTAAAGAAATTATCCCACTAATAACTGATAGTATCGTCTTCAGTAGAAATGCAGTGTAAGGAATTGAGAGCGTGAGCAGTAATGATAGGTCTACTAGCCAAGAGCAAAGAGTAGAGACGCTGCAGTTTATAAGTAGTCTTGGTCTCTTCAGCACGACAGACTACCACTTTCGTTTACCATCACAGTATATTTTACTTTATATATTAAGGCGTGTATGAACCTTCATGTCTATATATATAAAAATGTAACTCAATTTTAGTTCATGTAAATTAATGTTATTTTATTGAATCTTACGTAATGTATTTAGAATGCCCATCTGAGTAACCATAAAGGGAACGGGAAAATCGTAGAGGAAATATATTTTTAAATAGTCTGAAAATTATAACATATTAAATAATAATAAATATTGCTATCGCATAAAAGTTTTACATGCGGATTCTGTAAACATGCCACGAGTCTGTTGTGGGGAGTGGTTGCTTCTACCTTGTATATACATATATTTGCTTTCATTCATTAAATAAGTTTTCCTAAACAATGCCAGTAAATGCTCTGTTGATGCTTGATCTGCTATATCCTTGACTAGTGCACTTCCACGGCCGAGAGAGACATTTTGGATTGACACTAGTAACTGAACTGACCAGTATAAGAATTACAGTTAGAAACAAAGTTAGAAAAAGCCTGAATTAGAATTTCAAGGGTTCTTTAAGTAAGGACGACGATAACAAAGTATAGCCATTTTGTTATCTATCCACTGATAAAACCAGTTACATCAGATAATTCAACAGAAATGTTTTAGCATGATGTAGGTGCATATGACTGTATGATACAAAACACTACGTTGTTATTTTAAATAGAAAATTAGTTTTAGGTACGTATTAGACCTTAATCATTTATTGCGATGTTATACATAAAAAACCAACTACTGATAGTATTACTACGTCTTGTATAAAGACGCAATCTAATATTTTACAGCTTCCTTACACGCTAGGGTTATCAGTATGCACAGTCACAAGCTGGCTGTATACACAGGATTACCATAATACCCGGCTTTCCGGGTCACACATTCTGCTGTATACTGACTCAAGTGGGGGTCTCTTATCAACCACTGATAATTCATTATTATATTTAAAGATAAGATGCACAAGTTATATTTATATTATAAAAATTTAAGTACATATTTTAATTAATGTGTGAATGAAAATAATTAAAATCGTGTTCCGAAATATCTGAAAACTTAATAATTGAGTGAAAAAGGTATATTAGTATTGTAAAGATAAGAAAGCATTTTAAATTCTTTAAATACCCTTGTTAGAAAACACTTTCATTCGTTACTTATATAAATTCTATTATCTGCATTCGATGAGACAACTTTTAAAATTCCTTTAACATAAATTTAAACGCATACTTTCCCTACTCCTTTGTTTGAAGGTTATTTTTGACGATGGAAGGATTGTGAAGGAAACAGGATTTTTCCGGACATTTGCCAATTCTAATATTTTACAGCTTCCTTACACGCTAGGGTTATCAGTATGCACAGTCACAAGCTGGCTGTATACACAGGATTACCATAATACCCGGCTTTCCGGGTCACACATTCTGCTGTATACTGACTCAAGTGGGGGTTCACTTAACGATGGCAAATGTCCGGAAAAATCCTGTTTCCTTCACTTTCCCTACTATTCTTAAGAAACATTCTCGTAGATCCCAAATGCTAAAAAGTTTATTATTCGTGTGTGTTTATATATTAAAAATAAAACAACGAAAGGTTAAGCCTTCATAACTTTTGCAGCAAGTCTAAAACACATCGTATAAACGATATTGTATCTTTAGCAATTCTTATTTTTCTTATTATTAATTCGAAATTGATTCGCCAAATAACAAATAATTGAATCGTAAAAAGTAAGGGCTTTGTGGTGTATTGGTAGGTCACTCACCCGGCATGAGAGATCCGGGTTCGAGTCCCGGCGGAGCAACTACATTTTGTGACTTAACGTTTGTTGAAATTTATATTAAAAGTTATATATTAGGTTGAGCTACACATGTGCTTGTGAATGAAGTGTACGTGGAAAATGTAGGTACGTGCTGATGCAGTGTTATGACTAGCAATCCATCATCACTCTCCATTAACCTCTGCTCAACGGCTAACTTACTGACGTTACGTATTAACACATTAAACGTTTGCGAGAATTTTTATCTCTCATATGTTGCTTTATATAAGATTTATGAAGTTAATTTAATATAATTGTTAACTTTTACTATTTCTCGATATTAAATTGCAAAAACTTTATTATATATTTATTTTACTTTATGATTCCTAACGTAAACATTAATAAAGTATTGTATTTAATAATTTGTTAAACTTAGAATTTTATTTCATGGGGGCTTTGTATAATCTAAATTAATTGGATCAGTATATAATAAACAATATACGAACAATATTTGTTCAATTTTAGTTAATGAGTGTTAAAAAACACTTCTTCTGTAAATAAATTGTAAAAAATTTATAAGTTCAAGCGGTTTATTTTTTACAATAATATTTATATGTAAATATAAGATGTATATTTAATAAGAAATTCCGCACACTGAACAAAGAAAATTACACTTGAATTATCAAGATAATATTCTAAACTTTCTCTTTTGAGAGATGAACTAAGAATAACAGACGACTCTACATATCAGTTAGCCTCTAAACATGAAGTATGGTATTTTACTGTAAGAAGATAGCATAAATAATAATTCCTCGTTTCCTTTTTAACTTTCGTAGCAATGAATTTCATCAGTTCAACAATTTATTTAAGTATTTTAAAATGTGTATTTTGAAAAAAGGTTTCTTGGACCCTACCGGTGCTTCGATAATTCTTCAAGCATGTGTGATGAAAGTTGTAGTGATATTTTTTATTGTACATATTATATCTTTCTCAGCAAATTTTGATAATTTTTAAATGTGATAAAAGCGTATGCAATACCCCTTAAAGCAAAGATAATTTTTAAAAAGAGTAATTTGTTTAGAAATGTTATTTCCATAGTACAATTTCAATTGTGAAATAGAGATTTCTTAAAAAACCTGTAATAGGTGAGAAGATTTTCAAGCACTCCAAAGCAACTTTCATATATTAAGAACGGCAAAACCCACCAGCTTTGCTACCTCATTCTCCTGGTCTGAAAAGACGAAGAACAAAAAACAATGATGTACAAATGTGTTATTATTGTGAATTATTGGAAGAGGGATTACATTTCGACAGTCCCTTTTTATTAATATAAACAGACCTAGTTCATTTATAAATATGTGTGATTGTCCATACGCAAAATATAGGTGTTATTATAGTAGGCACGGAACATGATATTGTAGGGAGAGTCATTCTCTCATTATTCTTGATTTTTGTTGAATTTGAATCGCAAACACTTTGTAATATGTAACTGAAAAATCAAGTATTCAACACTTTTTTTCATTCTTATGTATTTTTAAATTTCACACATTTTATACTTCTCAAACCCGACCAGAAATGTTTAATACATACAATAAATTACATATTCGAACACAAAATCTTACCATTAAAAGCATAATACATTTTCTTAAGCCTTTAAATTTTCTTCAGATCAAAATCTTCATAAAAATAACAATGTACTGATTACGTGAAACCGGTAAAAAATATTCGAACTAGTTTTATTTTGTTATATCCTATTCAGATCAATTAAATTTCTATACTTTCAGAGTATAATATTCAATAACTAGAAAAACGGATTATTTGTTATACTAAATATTTAAGAAAAATGATGAAACCTTAGATAGACTCAAAAACTTAAAAACCTTGGTCTTGAATGTATTGCATAATAATTTCCTGAAATTTATCCCATATTAATATTCCAAACATTGTATTCTTTATAAAAATAAACAGTTTAAAGCAACGAACCTATAAAATTAGAAGTCCATTACAAATTAAAAGGTTAATGTAAAAGTTGGGCAATTAATTAAGAGGAGTGGCCTTTTGAGGCTTGAACCTGGTCATTAGGGCTTAATTGTAGTGAGGAAATTATTAATGATTTTTCTTCCTTGAAGATTTTTAATGATAAATAATTAAATGGTACCTTACAAAACTAGTTAATAGAGTGCAGTAAGATTGTAGGAATATTAGACAAATATAGTTTTTATAGAATTAATTAAAAGTAAATAATAATACAAGATATTTTGAGATTTCCTATGCAAGGCGTTTATGAGACGTCATTTCTTTTATAATACACATACAGACAGGTAGGAAACTAAGCATCGGAGTCCCCTGTTCATATGGTGAAATATGGTTGCCTTGACTTGAGCTATAACGTGGTATACCATTGTCCAGAGAGTTATGGTACTCTGCATAATACATATATATAATTATCATAATCAAATCACATATAAGCTTCTATTGTTATATAATATTGGTTTTATCGTAAAAACATAGTCTAACGCGCTTAAGCATAATGATTAATTTATGCTTAAATGAAAGGCTGTATTTTTAAGTTCGGGCATAAGCAAGATTATGTGTCAATTACAAGTAACAGCCATATTTTATATGATGAATGCGTGATTAGCATGCCAGTGCACCGAAAATAAATTTTCAACGTTCTCTTCTTGAATCTTCTTGTTAAGTACTAGATTTATTTGTTTACTTGCAACAGTGCATTGAACAGCCCGTAAATGAATGATTTTAGAATATAAATGCTTATAAGTGTTAAAATAAGATGGAATTATGATGGTTCAACAAATAAAAAAGCGGAAATTATTAGGTTAAAGGACGACCTGGCAAATCCCGAATTTCACGTTATCGACGTATTCTGCTCATCCTCCTGAACAAAAAATATATAGTTTTAGGGGGTGTATATGAAAAATAACGTGGTTTTAGGGGGTCTATACATAAATAGCTATATTCTTAAGATTTTAATGCTCTGTTTGTGTGCTGTGTCTGGATATCTGTAAATATTATCTGCGGCTGGGACTGATAGCGTATATGTTATCTGAGAGCTCCGGGGCAGGTCAGTGCTTCACAAGATATCGTGTACTGTACGTTGGATCGAGTGAGTGAGTGACATTCATGGATCAAGCATCCACTGGTTCGACCAATCTTAGTGAATTGTTGTGTCGGAGTGTTTTGTCGGGCATGTTAAGAGTTTACGTTTCGAACAAAACGAGATTATTTAATTTTTAATAGAATAGGAAATTTTTTATATTGAGTGTATTTGTCCGTCGTGCGGCTGCGTATTGTTTTTAAACCGGGAGACTTTGATGTTTTGTTGTAAAAGAAAAATTCGTGAAAGTACTATAAAAAATTTTAAATGTTGTAACTTTTATAAATCGGCCCGGGCAAGTTCCTGTTTTAAAGAACGCTCTTGACAGAGAGACATGTTTTTGGTTTAGTGACCACGTTGTTGCATTTTCAGCCACCGAGACAAAGATATATTTCTTTGGTGTTTGGCGTTTTTGCACATTCTAAGGAACACACTAATGGTAAGTGTTCTCTAATAATTTTCATTTAATATATATATATATATATATATATATATATATATATATATTAGAGGTTTTTCATGATTTATTAAGTTTTTTACACTTTAAATAATTGCCTTTGCATTAGAGTTCAATTTATATTGGTGATCAGCCCCTAAATAACTTGATATTTTCCTAATAGGTACTATCTCGAGGGATGTTTTTCTTTTGTTCTTTCCTTATTTGCTGCCTCGCGCTGATGGCCGGAGGCACTCGTCTCAACCCGATAACAACTAATTAATTTGTACCTCGAAATTTTATTAAGAAAAACATTTATCATTTGGGTCAAAATTCTGCTTATTTCAGTATTATTTTTTATTTACGTTTCTAAAGATAGCGTCGCATCCGATGAGGTATCACGAGATTGAATCCCAGCCACAAAAGGTCACGTGACGCCAGACGTGGATGTACATCATGGAAATATTGCTCTGCCCGTGAACAGTTGTTCCAATTTTTATGTTCTACAACTTCGTTATTTCTCATTTCCACCCCGGCAAACCTTATATTGTTTTGTTTTGTAGGACCAATCCAATAAATTACCATCGCAAAACTCGCATTTTGCCGCTCCGACTCTCACTTTCACAATTACCAAAACTCTTTCTGGAGACAAACATTGCTATCTTACAATTCACCTTAATAACAAGTAAACCTTCGTAAATAATAATCTTACGATATTAGACGAAATCATTAAAACAACTTATTTCTTGAATGCCTTATGTCATTATGATTTATAAGTTACATCCTACTTTAAAATAACCGCTATCAGAAGTAATATAGTTCATAAAATACAAACTAGGAGGAAACAATCTTGTTTTTCAGATGAGAAATAAAGACTTTATGTGTGCCAGTGCGTTCTTTATGAGACATTACCATTTATGGTAATATTTAAATGATAAATATTAAGTTGTTTCCTCAATATCTGGCTTTTTAAAATCCTTTTGGGACAATTCAATTTAAACTAATTTAAAACAATAATGGATGCATGTATTTAATATTTGGATACAAATAAAGCTCTAAAAATACCAATAACTTCGGTCAGTAATATTGTTCGCTTTATATAGAGACTTAAATAAATGTAAACTTAAGCTACTGAGTTCACATAAGAACATTATAATATTTATCACTGGTCTTTTTATTACTGGTTAATTTGATGAAACAGAAACTTTATAAATACTATTGCCACAACATTTAATACAAATCACAGACATTCGTTTTAATTATTTATACAAGTTTTGACCGAACTTAGGTATCTATTTAAAATTTTTACGTATATTTAACACTAAATATATTTTTACAGATAATGCCACATTGTAATTAATTAAAAAATACACAACATTCCGAAAACAGCATGAACACTATTAAAGATATGTATTTATGAGTTATTAAGTTTAATTCCTATGGAAAACCAAATATTATTTTGAAATTTTACACATATTTCAAATAATCTCACGCACCAACATTCTGTATTTTACTTCAACTAAATTGGAAAGGGTGTTTGGATAAAATATAAATAATAGATCTTATCCTAACTATTCTTAACACAATACCCGAAAAGGCCACAAAGCACACATAGTAGGAATTATCATAGGACTAACAGTAAATGGAGGAAACCAATAAACCGATAAGGAGAGATCACTTCGACTTGTTAACCAGTAGATCTCTATCCACCTCACGTAACCGCTACAGCGATCATTAGCAGACCACGTTCTTCGCCTCTCGCTTGCTCCTTAGTGTGGATAAATGTTCCCAGATAGTCTTTTTTATCCAAATGTCTTATACACTGAAGATTGATTCCATAAAATACACGTTGAAATTCATCCTTTTTCAACTGTAAAGTATATTTTAGACGGCCCTTATACCTTATTTTAAATAAACTTTATTAAAATACGAAGTGGTAAAATGATTATATATTAAATATATTATCTCATAATAATATTAATAAATAAGTAATAGTAATAATATTACTTAAAAAATTATCTCATTCCATTTTTGAACAACTGCTTTTGGTATAACGATAGGTCTTTGACTTAATGTAACTAGTGTAATGTAATTTTCATTTACAGATACGTTGGCCTAGATCCTTATAACACAAATAGATAAAAAGTTGGTTTCGCAAACCTGCTTCTGCCAAAACGTCTACTTCCGGCACTCGTAATCTACTTCCGGGTGAGTGGAAAATCCATATTAAGTTAATTAAAATATTCAAAATAGCATTTATAATGGGTACTACGTAATATCAATCTTGTTGTTTTTCGTATTTTACTTGTTGTTTCAGCCACTTTAAAGAACGCCAGTTGATAAAGTCAACAGCAGGCTGTTTAGTTTGAGTAAATTACTCAAATGTTATTATACTTCATAAATAATATGATATTATACAGATCTTAGATTATGCTGGAAAATTTCGATTATTTCTCTTCACAAAATTCTATCTTAGACTTCAAAGAATATATAAAAGCCGAATTAGTCCTTCTGTAGCGTTTGCGAATTGCAATTAGCGGCATATTTATTGATATATTTTTACTTCACAGATTATTTCACTAACCGGTATACACGTATCAAACATTTACGAACAATCAATAATAAATTAATTCATCGTAAAGATAAATAACTATTGTGTTCATAAAAACTATCGACTAAAACGTTTATTTTTTTAAACAGTATCCCACACAACTTATTTTGTTCATAAAATTACTAATATTGTGAAATCTGTATAAATGTATTAACTGTCTAAAAGAATAATAACTGATTTTCTTATCCCAACTAAATATATTATACAACATTATAATGCCGAAAACTATTAGTCAGGTTTAATCAGGTTTAAATTGTAGACAACGAAAGACTTCCTTTTAGTTATTCTTATAATTACTTGGTCTCTTAACGTGAGACGCGTGAACGAGTCAATTCTTTTGTCGCTTCAACTTCATATCAGAAAGACTTCGTTTAAAAACCGTTGCTGTAACTATATGTCTACACTGAAAATGTATATTTTGTTCACATGCTACTTATAGTTCAACTACACACCAACTAAAATTATTAATTGAATAGATCAATTTAACCGGTCTTCCTTTAAGATTTCATCTGCAATTGGGTCAATAAGTCTATAATGCTTTATTCAACCATCCAATTTAAATTCCATTAACTGTACTTACAGTAAAATAGTTATAATCTTTATATAATCTTCAGCTTTTTTCGCTGATTTTAACGTTGTTTTTATATATTATCTCATAAATCCCATAGAACCAAACATTCTATGTTGGATTATCTATTATATGTTTCTCTAGTAAAATATGAGTACAGTACATTTGTTATGATGAAAATTGTTGTCTGTAGTATTCAAATTCGAAAATCCCTCATGGGCTATCTAACCATCCAATATATGCAGTGATTTAAAGTACCTCAATGTCTAGTACATTAAAATAAGTGTATTGACGTTATAACATAAAACAAACTGTATCATAATTTATACATGAGAGCTTATAATTAGTTATTGCTTTTTGTGCAGAACATCTTATTAAAATGTCAATAATGTATATTGCTTTATCACATCATTGGATTTATATGCAATCCGTAATACATTTCTTGTGTGAATATTGTTTTTAAATGAATCTATTAAATACAGGTTCTACTACCCTTCACTACCTTTCCTAGTTTGCAAACGCGTATTTTGCATCCTATAAGCCGCGTAGGTTTGTGATCCTATTCCTAAAATTGATAATTCGGTGCGTAGAATAGGTTAAGACCAGCTTATAGGTTATTTCGTTTAGTGATAGTAGTGTATCTATTAAATATAGGTTATATCACCTTTCACTACCTGTCCTAGTTTTAAAACGCATATTTTGCATCCTATAAGCCGCGTAGGCTTGTTATCCTATTCCTAAAATGAATAATTCTGTGCATAGGATAGGGTAACAGCAGCTTATTGGTTATTGCGGTTGGTGATAGTAGTGTATTTATTAAATATAGGTTCTATTACCTTTCACTACCTTTTCTAGTTTGCAAACGCGTATTTTGTATCCTATAAGCTGCGTAGGCTTGTTATCCTATTCCTAAAATTAATAATTCGGTGCGTAGGATAGGTTAACAGCAGCTTATAGGTTATTGCGGTTAGTGATAGTAGTGTATTTATTCACTATAGGTCCTATTACCTTTCACTACCTTTCCTAGTTTGCAAACGCATATTTTGCATCCTATAAGCCGCGTAGGCTTGTTATCCTATTCTTAAAAGTAAATAGTTTGGTGCATAAGCTAAGTTAGGCGTATGTACCTGGTCAATCTACTAGATATAGCCTATATAAACCTTTCTATAGCTCACGATGATATATATTTTATTTACTGTAAGTTGTGCAGGCCTAATAGCCTAAGCTTAAAGCTATTGATCAACGCCAGGATAGGCTGGGAACTTAATTAGGCTATCTAGGTTTAATTTATATCTAGGCCTTGTTTACAAATATATTATTCATTGACCTAATAAACCTCTGAATTCTCAGCCCGGTTCCTGAATATTTGTTTAGTACCCTGTAAACCGTGTAAGCTTTCTTTCTTCTTCGAAGAGTATGTTTCAAAGTGAATATTAGGTTTTAGGCTATAACAAATTTTTAATGCTTGTCAATATTAATAGATTTGATACTAAGGGTCTAAAGAGGAAAATAGTACACACGAAATACCTGTATTATAGTTGAATTAGGATACTTGTATTAAATAACCTAAATATATTTGATTGAAGGAATTTAGCTGCTTCACAGGGGAGGGATATAACACAAGACTTCCCTTAGACATTTTGCTTCCAGCCCTACTTATAAACTTATACTTTAACGTTAGTCTTGTTAGTATAGAGAAGGAATTTGTTTGGTTTGATATATTTAATATTTTATTTTGATACTATAAAGTCAAAACATAACCTCAGCTTAACACAGCACAACAACACACTGAAGAAAAGAAGAAACGAGCAGACGATACAGAGATCGGTTTTAGTCTACGGCTGTGGAATAAAGATCTCGCGGACCACCGACATTAAAAATCTGTTTTCTCACGCACAAATAATTTATAAATAGTCTTCGTTACAGTAGAATTTATTTCTAAACGTAATATTTTAGAACGGGGCCTTGACAGCTCTAATCAACATTTATTTACGTAAAACCGCGAAACATAGAACAGAAAACTGTGATGATATCGTTCCATTGAAGAGTGCGAATAACTGAATTCGCTCCGAACGAGTCTGAGATTTTCTGTTCACTTACGTTTAAACCTCGTTTATAATCTCGATCTCTACCAGCGTACGGTGAGGGCGATATCACAACCCTGGAATAGAACCCAGCACGACGGGCAGACGATATAAAAAGCGATCACACCGAAACACCTCACAGTATTAGCGTTTACTAACGCATTCTCGCACTGTTTTCAAAATTAAAGTGCGTAGCCTTTTTAGTTATTGTATGATAGAGCCCTAAGCTTTTTATCTAGCAGACCTTGGTATGTACTAGGTAATTCAGTGTCCATGCATAAAGGCAGATAAAGAAACATGCCCTCCAGTTTGTTTGCGAAATATGATATATAATGAACACAAAGAATCAAATAGATCATTTACATTTTTAAATCCACTATGCATGTTATAAATGAAACTAAAAGTAAGAATTTCATAAATATGGAAAATATTTTATGAAAAAAGATAACATTCGCATACTATATAAGTTAAACTATTTATTATATAATGTTTAACCGATATAGATATATCCAGTAGATCACCTACATGAACTTCATATGAAATTTGATGAACACGAATACCTTGAATATTTCCTCTTACCTTGAGAATATATAATAAATGAGTTCTTTTCTAAAGTTTTATATGATATTGATGTGCATTTATAAATTTTATAAACTATTCTAATTATTTATAAGTGATTAAAACATAATACATCAAACTCATATTAAGATAATGGTTGTGTCACTCCTAACTATTCGCTTCATGTGGATACATCCAATGAATGTTATTGCTATTAACTTCGTTTGTTACTCACTGAGGTATAACACGAACCAAAACAGATCGGACACTACTATTAGCATTTATATTGAAGCATGAGGGCAAGCTTCAGTTTTGCTCTATTGCCTCTGTGTAAGATACTATTCAAAGGTATTTCTAAAGGTTTATTTTATAAGGCTGGAAATAAATATTTTAATAGTCTATACTAGACGATTAGATCATTTTATTTTAAAACCGATCAAAGGGAAGGAAATTTAATAGAAATTATAAAACAAATTAAATCTAAATGTTTATATAGCAATTCGTAAATTTTAACAAGTACAATGGAAATACAGATATATTTAAAGCATTTTGGTGCAAAGAAAGTCTCACTAAGTGTTTACGGCGATGCAATGCAACCTGACTGGGAAATATTTGTCTTAAAAATGCAAGGGTTAGTAAAACAATTATATAAAAACACTATGAGAAAATTCAAATAAATCGTCACAAGCAATGATTTTCCGTAATGCCTAACATAAGGTTTGTATTGTTATTCTGGAAAAAGATGTATAGCATTGGTTCTTGAGCGTATTTTAATGAATCGTAGAGGTTAAATAAATCTTTAATAATAAGTTAAAAGATGCCATAGGTGTATTTTGTAGGCATTTAAGATTTTCCAGGGTCCCTTAAAACCAATGAAGAAATGATGTACCGAGTTTAATTTTTAAATAAGGCCAATTAAAGAGCTAGAAACGGTACTACCTGTGAATCAAACGTACCTTATCTGAGTAATATAATTTAAAAGTCAAGTTGCAAAGAATATTAATAAAACGATCTAAGCTCAGAACAACTGAAAATAATGAAATATAAATGTAATAAGCAACTTTCTTTGTCTTGTTAGATCAAATTTAGTGCATTCTCGAAATTATGTAAGCTAAGGAAAGAAGCATAAGATTAGTTATAGTGGGTTGACGATTCCTTTCACTGTCTCATCTTACATTTATGTTAAATACTCACTTTGAAACATTAAAAACTATCTGTTTATGTTAAGAATGTTTATTCTAAATCAACCGCGCTTTCAAATAGGCACTAGATTGCACTATTCAACGTTTCCTTTAAATTATTGGCAAGATAAAATTCGCAATTATAAAAGTCAGCAATATCAAGGGAGTAAATTCAATCAAGTAACTGGTAATACTACTTGTCTTAAAAATAATATGCTCGTAGTTTATATCACAGACCTATTTTCCTTATGCTTAATGTTTTATAACATAAGACAAGTTGCAACACCACCCCCACACTAGAAGTCCCGTCAAATTCTGCTCTGACTGTGTTCTTACAACATCTAAAAACATGTAATGAAAAATAACTTAGATTATCTTTGACGTAGCTGACGTTTTAATAACCCGCTGCTTTTGTATGGTTGTCAATGCTTAATCTTCTATGTATTTAATCATAAATTTATCTTCCAGCATAATTTCAAATGTAGAGAATTACAAGAAACCTATACTATATGGGGGGATAGAACATAGTTTAAACTTTTTGAAAACTATCCCTGCATAACTCTCCATTAAAATGATTATAACAACTACTTTGGGTGATTTGTACGTTAGCGTCTAAATTAAAGGTTTTAATTCTAAGTCTTCCAATAATATCCTCATCCTGAGGACTGACTAATATTGTCTTAAGTTATCTGAAAGAGATATAACTTTTATTTATAAATATGAGTATCATTTTAAGTATATCAAGCTGAGACATATATTCCTTGAAATAAAATTTTTATATTAATTTTTACGATAACATCTCATTATACGTCCAGATAAACTAGCACAGCTGACGATCAATTTCTTTTTTGTATATAATTCTGTATTTAATTCAAAAAATCCAGTTTGTGTCCTAGTGCAATTCAAATTAGTTATTGGTTGGTACACGTAAGACCATGACAATTTATTATATTACTATACTAATACATTTTAAATTGAAATATATATGCTAAAAAGATTCTCATGTTCAAATTTGATAGAAAACATTATTTTTAAGGTGAAGCAATACGGAAATCCTGTTTTCTCCGCCTTCACCGAATAAGATATTCCCTTATGGAAAATTTACTGGACCTAACTACCGATTGTCTGAAACGTTTAGAGAGGCGATTCTTGTAAGTACTTGTCATAACTTGTAACGTTCCTTCTAAATTGTGCCATTGTTATCATCGATGTACTTTCCTAAATATATTTTATTCTTATAGACAAAAAGATAGCACGGAACTATAATTTTATATAGTCGACTGTGAGTTTGATGAATGTGCATATAATCCTAAGGTGTTTGGCTGGGCGTTAATGAATATTTTTACACTGTTTGTGGTATCTATATTACTAACTAGAAAATATGACACTAAGTAAATCTTTAAATTGACTAAGATATAAATATAGAGTATTTTTTATCAAATAAGTAATTGGAAAGTCCGTGTTGCAATTTGGTACCAATATTTAATTTCAGAGGGCTTGGTACTCGTTTTGTAAAAGTATGTTTCATCAATGACGGTTTTCGTAAACAAAAATAAGTAGCAGGGTCAAAAATATGCCCACTCACTTGACGCCTAACTGAATTTCCAAAAGATTATCTCTTGCATATAAATCTCAAATTCTATCGATTCCGGTATCTACTTTAATCTATTAAACTAAGTGATATGCCAGGTTAGGCAATATTTTTATAATAAACTAAAATATATAGCGAGACTATTTTGATATTCCAGATGTTTAACTTCCTTGTTTAGATTAATTTCAGTCCATGTCTGATCTTAAAACCAACTCATAAATGTACATTATATTTTTTAGAAGAGCATACAAACAGAGTTAGGGAAAATTGGACAATATTTTTATAATAAACTAAAATATATAGCGTCATTAGTTTGATATTCCAGATGTTTTACTTCCTTGTTTAGATTAATTTCAGTCCATGTCTGATCTTAAAACCAACTCATAAAATGTACATTATATTTTGTAGAAGAGCATACAAACAGAGTTAGGGAAAACTTTTCATTCTGGGATTCCGTCTCTCTGGCTCCAATGTGTAAATTACAATTCGTAGATTAGACATTAAAACGTCATAGATTATTAAGAGTATAATACACAGCTAAATTAAAGATACATAAATCCTAGGAATGTTTGTCTAACAAGAAACAACACAAACATATAGCTTTTTTTATTTCATTGCAGATGCAATTTTGTCTTATGTCTCCAAATTAAGTATTAAATTTATACTTATATAAAAATATGAGCGAATATTTAAGAGTTATATATTTTTCAATAGTACTATGACGAATATAAAGCCTTTTACTATCTCTTTGTCAAGTTAGTTCAACAAATCCATTTTCATTACAAGGGGTGAGTATGCTAAGCACATGTAACATAATACCCTTAAATTAAGTTCTAGTTCAATTAATTGTATTCGGATAAAATACACCTGATAGTATTTCACATGTTAAAATGTCATATAAATGTACTCTGTTGTGTATGTGCTCTGATAGCGTCTCTCTTATGACCAATGTAATAACGTTCACTATCACTAAGTCAAATCCAATGGAGTAATATGCAATATCATCAAACTTGATGTATATTCGTTTTGCCCCGTGTTATCTCTTACAAAGAGTCAAATTTATGTAAGTTCGTACTACTCATAACGCTAGATCTAGGATAGCTTAGAATTAGACTGTAACGACTTGAATTGAGAAACGGTTTGAGAATGAATAAAGTATGATGGAAATTTTTATTTATTACATTGATTTTTTTTATCAAAGGTGATTGATACAATAATATTTATCTTCCTTTTTATAGTCAAGGATTGATGATTTAAAGCTATAGATTCAAGTATCCAAAGGTAACATCCATATATTGGAATATTTGTCATACATTGTCATTTCAAAAACAATAATTTTGTATGTAATTTAAAAAATTAGTTTCCTAATGAAGCCCCTATTGCATTCTAGTGATAAAATTCGCTGGTAACTGTCATATACAATGACATACTGGAAAACACTTGCAGTTACATTAATCAATATTTTTCATGTTTCAATCAATATTTTATTGTTGCAATTTATTATCAAATGATACAATGCCCTTTTCGCAGAGTAAGGAATGATATTTGGGCACTTGTGCAGCGTAATTGATCAAAATAACTAGGGTTTGTTTATTAAAATCTATTTCAACTAATTTTTAATCAATAATTTCTATGTAATAAAAAATCAATTACAATGTATATTTCGTAAACTGATCATATTATAAGATTAGTTATCTAACAAGCAATATAGCATCCATATTGTTTACAAGCAGGTTCACCGCATGCAGTGATGTCAGCAGTATAATATATTTGCGGTAAATATATTCACTACACTGGTTTGATATGTTTATGCTTTCACACCTGTAAAATTACGTGTCAAACAATAAAATTATTAGGAACATTTACTTCTATAAAATATTGTATGCAGTTCTGCAGTATTTTTTTACTTGATTTTTTCTGTATATTTATTGTAGTATTATAATTGTCATAAGAGTTAGCCATTTTTTTAAATATTTAGATTTATAAAATCCCCAAAACCGTAGGATATAAATATCTATTTTGCTTTTTTAAGATTTAAAAAGATGAACATTTCCAAATCATATTTTTTTATTTACTAACGTTTATCACTCCAGAGGTTTTCTATTAATTCAGTATTCATGATCAAGTTTATCAGTACTTCTGTATAAAATTAATTATATTACCAACGTTATAGTAGAAGTAGCCATAATACTTTGTTTGAAGTTTATTTTTGACGATGGAAGGATTGGGAAGGAAACAGGATTTTTCCTTACGTTTACCATCGTTCAGTGAAACAAGAAATCAGTAACACTACGTTTCGAGATAAAGAACTAACCTAATACATAATTACAAACTAGGTTAAAATAAACAAATCTTACCAGTCAGTCGTAGGTGGTTAGTAGACGAATGAAGACGTATTATTACCTGTATTCCGTAGTTCAGTTCTAATGATTAGTAATGTGTATAGTTTTTTTTTTATTAAGTGCATATTTATAGAGTTAGTGAAGTTTACAAACAACATGGTGGTTGTGATTCCTGACTTAGGCATGCCACAACGCTTTGGTAAGATTTGTTTATTTAACCTAGTTTGTAATTATGTATTAGGTTAGTTCTTTACCTAAAGAAGAGATCAGATTGCAGATCTTATCTCATATTTTTTTGTATTCTATTTATGGTATGTTCGGAAAATGTACATATGACAAGCATAAGCACGACGGAACGATCATTTATACGGTGCGTAATTATGAAAAAGATTTATATAACCCATTATTCGTGAGATATATTACCCAAAATAAAATTACGCAAAAATAAACTACGATTTGTTGTAAACATTTAAAGGTTATTATTATTGTCCTTAAAACCAATATAACTTCAGTTGCATTGTGTTTTATAATTATTAACAGATTTTAATTAATTCTGCATCCATTCCAAGATTGATGTCTTAAAAGATAATATGGAATTATTCATGAAGTTGAGTGACGCATCTGCTTAAATTCAGCACGTGACGCAAAGTTCACGTTCAACATGGCTTCTCCGAAAGTGTAATAGTTATGTAACTGATCCACATTATTCCATACTCACATACACTCCAACGTTAAGTTTAACACTTCATCATATTTGAACAAAATATATCATTGATTTATGTTATTGTCGGTGTTTAAATTTTGTTTACATATTATATGAAGAAATGTCTTTTTATAGAAAGACAATCTTGACAGTCACATAAGATAACGCCCGAATCAAAATCATACGTTTAAGCTTCAAATATACAGAGCTATACTTTTTGCTTGTTGTTGTAGACGATGTATGAATTATAAAGACAGCAGAATTTCGGACCTTTCGTATATATACATAATTATATAACTAAGTTTTGAGTATTTGCAATCCAACCTTATTTTCATGTGTAAACCTACTTAGAATTACACTTATACATTGTTTTCGATACCGTTATCTTATGCATCAATTTGTGCTGATTATACAGGTGATAATAGATCCCTTATGTTAAGACTTGCGAAATCATACTTTTATGAGGTTCTAAACGCTTAAGTCGTATATGTATACGTCCATTACAATATTTTTAATAATACATTCAATTTACACTTTCTATCGTTTTGTGATACTAAAAAAAGGCTGTCCAAATCAATCAGGTTAACAGTAATAGATCTCAGTACACATGTTACTGCAAAGTTAATTGAAGCCAAAATTATAACACCAACCCATTCTTGTATATTAACAAAAGTTTAACCTGACACTGGAACTAGCTACCGTAAAAACCCGTTTTTTAAATTTGTGATTGCATAATTATCATGAAAAAAATTATTATTTATCACCATTTTATAATACTACAAAATGCAATAAAATTAGGTATATCGTTATTAAGTAAAACTGGAGTAACATACGATATAAAATACGATAGTATGCCTTAAAAGTGGTCTAGAAGTGGCCTTTTCGGAAAATAAAAAATAAATTTTATTCAATATTACTGGAAATTATTAAAACTTCCCTTATGCCAGATGTCAATTATTTCTGCAAACCTGCCTCTTTGCTGTTGGATTACATAGGAATATAACATTTGAGCTTATAATTCACACATTTTCTAGCGGCTTTCTCATTTTAATCACGTCAGCAAGACGTCCCTCTGAAAAAGATTTAAACATAAGAAAGACACTATAAATATTCTTCACTCAATCTTCTAATAGTCGATTGCATCTTGTAGGGCTGTTAGCCATTCAAAAGTAGGACACAGAATATAGTCACAGCCATCAATCCCTGAATAATCTACTTGATTTTCAATTAATGTATTTTGTAATTAAGTGCTACACTATTATGAGGGACTTCTTAGTTTACTATTTGTTCACATAAAAACTGGTAGAATGTATTCCATTGTGGGTATTTCCATCTGTTGAACTTTAGATACCGTTAAACTACTCCTATGTTTTGTATCGTGGAAACATTTTTATGTCGCTCTATATGTAGAAATTATCGTCCTTGTCCTCGAAGAAATCACTGGTATTTCCTCTTCTTTACTGTCTAATAGACAGAATTTTGCGATCTATAAGTACCTAGAAAGTTACATAGTAAAATATAATAATTTACAGGTTGTAGATCACAAGTTAGAAGTTAATACAGGATATAGGACATTTTCAATCGTTGTATGGTACAGAATTTGAACACCAAGTTTCACACATTGGTATATTCTTCTTTCTTTGTTAATATATTGAAGCATGTAATTAAATAGACAAAACAGTGTTAAATTAATCTACAAGCACTGAATAATTTGCAAACTTAATGAAAAAGCAAGCTTATATTCGTTAAGACCTAGTTGGTCTGCTTTAAAATTGTCGTTTAATAAGTTAAAAGCCTTTCAATTATATACTTTTGTTATGATTTATTTTTTGTCTTTCGTTTATGACACGTGAAAAGAGAGTGAATTTTAATCCTCAAAATGTATTGATATAATTATGTAACAAAAGATGAAGTGCCTATATTATGTTGTGCTTTTAATTTATACACGCTATATCAATAGATATAAGTAAAAAATGTAGCTTTGATCACAATATGTGGCCTATTAACATTTTTTTCGATCTGAATGTTTTTTAAGAGAATTTTAATATTTTCATTGAGCAAAAAAATACAATACTTCAAGTATTTTATTTAAATGCGATTATGTGTTACACGTAACATTGGAGTGTATTTGAATATGGAATAATGTAAATCAGTTAAATAACTATTACACTTCTGGGGAGGCAATGATGTACGTGAACTTTGCGTCACGTGGTGAGATTAAGCAGAAGCTTAGTCCATCAACTTCATGAATAATTCCATAATATAATCTTCAAAAACTTGTTAATCTTGTAATAGATCCAGGATTTATTAAAATCTTCTAAACATAAACAAACTCATTCCAGCATAAGTTATATTGGGTTTCGGGACAAACGTACTAGATACTATCTTTCCACAACTAGTCATAGTTTCATTCTAGAGGAATTAGATGTTGGAATATTTAGTATTTTAACAAAATGTTTAAGTAAATATTTTAAATTTTACCCATATAATTATGGAGTATTTAATACAATTAGGGTATTTAGATTCTGAATATCCCATAAAATAAAATATAAATATTAGTTCAATACAAATAACCACTAAAAAAAGAAAAAATAACAAGGGTTGAGATACGTACAGTTTATTTCTTTAAATAAAACAAATTTCTTAAATATATGATAAAACTAATCCACTAAAAGTTTTAGTCTGATAAACTATGAGATTGCTACCAGTATATCTCTGATTAGTTTTTTTGGTATTTTATTTAAATTTATTGATAGTATATATACACACATAGATATACATGTTTTTATGATTACTTAAACAGAAACTTATAAACCCGGTAAGTAAATTGTATTTAATGCAATAGCATTACCGTACAATAATTAAGGAGTCATTTTATTTTGTCAATCTTTTTAAGATAAACATATTTTAGTAATAATTTACCAAATATATATCCATGCTCCTATTTCATAATTAAAAGATAAGGAGGAATACGTGATAAAATCTAATTCTTTTCATTATTTACCTTAGATACTGTTTTAATTAACAATATTTAATGGATTTCTGATATTGATAAAAAACATTGTGTTTTCTAAACTGCACTTAACAAAGATGTTTTAGAAGAACTATGTCTACATTATTTCTGACATTTGTTATCATTTTAAACCATATGAACATAGAAGTGCTTTGCATTAAAAATACAGAAGTTAAAAAATAATCAATATAATAAGCATGGTCGGACAAAGATTCGATCCTAAATTAACTTCAAAAATGTATTACCAGGAGATACTGCACAACACAAATAGTTTCCAAAAAAAGCTAACATACCAAATTAAATTCAATAATTATTAAGTTTTGGAACATAAATAATTTATCAACCTTATAAATGCCGTAACCTGTTAATAAAAAATTAAACTGCCAGAGTTTCTGAGATTAGTTTTGAGGTTATATATCCTATAAACTTAAGTATATTCATACAGAAAGATCTTTCGGGTAAAACCTACGCTGATGGAGATATACATTTTTGGCAAAGACTTTCCACATCTATACATCTGTATATTTCCGTCATCAAAGCAACAATGAAACCCCTTCTACGGCACGGATTTTTTATATTTATTTACCAAAGAATCAATCCATACGCCAGTCTTTTGTAGGACCAAATACGCAGTAGACTTTTATTACCTGAGTTGCTTTTTCACGTTTTGGGTCTTTACGGTGGCCAAATTTAAAAATCTACTATAACGTTGGGAAAATAATTACGTTGAAACAAAAATTCTCCGAACCAGCAAAAATAGTAAAATTGCGATTTCTAATTTTATTTAAGATATAAAGCTTTTTACCACGAAAATTGCAGTAATAGATACTGTTAATTTAGAAATATATAACTCTGGAGTAGCTTATACACATATGAAGCTTGAAGTTATAGGCCATTTCGTTCTATATGTATATAGATATCATGCGAACAGATATATAAAAGTAACAATGCTCCTCGAGCTATTGACTTTATAATGCTCAACCAATAATGATCTGGAAATTGTTATATCTCAAAATAATAAAATAATTGTTACACCCTACTGTTAAATTAATTTTTATATGTGTAAAAATGTATTGCATATAGCAAGACACTCGTAGTTCCATTCAATTATTAAAATTTAAATGTGACAATTTTTAAGTCATATAAATTGAATGATATTGAAAAATATTGAATGAATTTAGTTGTAAATTAGTTGATATAATTGTATTTTAAAATCCAAATACATTGTTTTGACGCGATATTTAGGAGGCTTCAGGTAAGATCTTAACATGCCGGAGTTGAGTATGTATTTACCGCCAATAAATTATACCGCTTGACGTCACTGCATGCAGCGAAACTTGTTGTAAACAATATGGATGCAAATCATATATCTCATCAAACTTTTCGTGGAACAGTAATTATACTATCAGATTATCAACTATTCCTTGTGGTTGGGATATTGAAGATATGTTTTGTAAACAGACATTGTTCAATTCGCTAATCAGGTCATCAAATATCATACCTTACTTATAGAACAGGGAATTTTATGTCTTGGATTTTACTAAAACATGAGTTAAAACATTTTAATTAAGAAACAAATAGTTTTAAAATATTTATTTAATTTTTTTTAAATATAGGGTATTTTTTCTGAATGTGGTTTCTAGTATACTATTTTTCGTAATTACCAGCGGATATTGTCTCCTGAACACAAGAGAGGCTTCATGAGCAAATATTCTGTAGATTTATAGATACATTAATTTTTCAAAAAGTGACATTGTTGTTGACAACATTCTAATGTATGGGACTAAGCTGAAGATCATTGAATTTATAGCTGTAAAAGATAAGTCCTAGATACGAGGAAGAGAAACTTGAAATAAATGTAAACAAATTTGTATGATCATTTATTGATTACGGAAAAATATATACCAATTAGAATCATGTCTATTGGGAGGATACCTGGACTCGAAGTCGTTTAAGTTTAATTTTAAGTTTTTTATAAACCCAGCGTTGTGGTTAGTATGATTTTATATAAATTCATCTGTTTATAAGTAATAATATCGAGAAAAGTCAATATATATTCTAATATCCATAATATTTTTTGTGGTGAAATAGGACCTAGATCTCGACATAAAGCAAAACAAATTTTACGATGAAGCTTGTTTTTTTATAAGAAGGTATTTATAAAACTGTAACCTTCTCAGAGAAATTAAAAGTATGTAGTTAATTAGCTAAATCTAACCAAATAGGACCTAGAGGACAGATCTTCCTATGAAATCCATTCTTAGCAGATACTATGCTAGTTTCCTTGATACTGAAGGATCGTAACTAAACTTAAACATAGTGTTTTTTTATTGCTCACAAAGCATAAAGCTCGGTTAAGTTTCACCTGGAAAGAGAATGTCCTATGATGTAAGGTGTTAAATGAGCCATTTCCGCATGGAATTTCAGTTCAATCTTATTTATATTTGGAATGTATACGGTTTATAGTTCTGAAAAGTAAACGTTTTTCCTAAAACGTATAAAATAGAAAGAAAAATTCCCGTTGGAAAATAGTATTCAACACAAACTTCAAGGGGTTGGAATATTTTATTACTGTCTCCCTTGCTTTCCGCACGATAAATCGAAAAAAAATAGCCACGGAATTAAATATGTGCATTAAGCTATTTTTGTACACAGAGAACATCGAGACAGATAATGTTGAATGTGACTCCATGTGTTTGACTTGGTTATAGCAATCGTTTTTACACTGGTCATATGAGAGTACATAATGGCAATGTGACTTTAACGGAAAAATGAGATTTATAAACATAGTACAATCATATGACATTTTAGCATTTGCAATCTTAACACTTCCTTTGATAACATATTAAAATGAGCTATGAACTTGAAACTTCGCATACAACTTAAGTAAAGAAATTTACGCGAAAGTACTGCCATATTTCACCCTTGTAATGGAAATTGTTTGTTAAACTAAGTTGGCATAGAGATTGTACGGCCTATCTTTGTGATGGCTATATGTAAAATTATAACAATTAAATATTTAGTAATTCTGGGATATACGTTGGATATGGATATGCGCTTAAACTGGATAAATCATTTAAAGACAGATAAAGCGAAATTGGAATACGATTATATAAATAGGCCAAGCGGTTTGATGTGTTTTCATCTAAAAATAAACTACAATGATGTACCTTTCCGTTTGATCGAAATTAAACTTATTATAATCTATGATGTATTAATGTCTAATATATGAATAATATTAATATATGAATGCTATACTAGTATATTGAATAATTAATCTAATTAACTAATTTAAGTCCTAGCAAAGAAATCTCAGAATGAAAAGATATAAACTTTGTTTTGTATGATCTTTTAATAAATAGGAGATAGTGATTTATGAGTTGTTTCTAAAAATCAGAGATAAATTAAAATTTACCGGGGTAAGGAAGTAAAGCACATAAAATAACTAATATTCGCGATTTTTATTTTAGTTAATCATTTCAATATTGGCTAAACTTGCATATGAAGTAATTATTTACCTTTGAGTAAATACTGGAATTATATTAACTTGAAAATGTTATGGAAAAATAACCTTAATGGTTAGTTAGGCGCTAGTCCTAATATAATACGCATTTATGTGAACTATCTTTCCGAACAAAAATATACTGAAAATGTTTATTACATTACTCATTCTTACTCAAAACTATAATATTATAAGTTTATATTTATCTCTCTATAGGCAGAGTAATTAAACACCAAAACAAAAGTAATGTATTTCTTGGAAGTTAGCCTCCACGGGTACACGACCAAAAGCTTTACATGAGATATTACCACTAGATATGTCCATATCCCAGGCCCAGCTATATCGTAATTTTATAACGAAAATTACACCATGGAATTGTACAATTTGTTTAAACATTGTATCCTTGTAATTTAAATTGGAAACTGTATTGAACACAGTGAAATGTTAATTAAAAATATTAATGGTCTAGCCAAGGACGTGCATCCCTCCCATCAATGATATAATTTCACACCCCGATGTAATGTTATAAAAACAAATATTCCGCGGTTTAATGGTATTGTTTTACGTACTTGTACAGAACGTGTATCCAATGCAGTAAAAACGTATTACCGTAAACGTAATTTTCTGCATTGCGACATGCTCTTTTGATCATTTATCATTAATTAGGTAGAAGTTTAGTACTAAATTAAACAACAGTAATAGAATTGTCACTAAACTTAATAGACAAATACTTATAAATTAGCATTACTTGGCTTAGTGGAATGTTATCTTGGCCATTTTACTTACTATATTTCTTAGGAAATTAAGAGCAATAAAATATAATACAGTAATTAATATAATGTGAAAAAATTAATGAACAACACATCTAAATTCGCACAATAAGCCACAATAAAGAAAGGTCAACAATACAGTTAAATTGCACTATTGATTTTTTTATTTTAGTTTTAACTCAAACTATGAGGTAACTTTAGATTTGCTGATATATTTTGATGTTAATATACCAGCAATAAGAGTCTGGGGCCTGTGTAATATATTTCTTGGTCCCATTATTTATGTACTTTTGTTTCTGCGATCAAGTGAAATTTATACATAAGTTTGGCTTAAAAAGACTAGGCCTACTTCGGTTCGAGAGCAAGTACTTCTAGCGTTTATATATTCTTCAGGGATATAGATAAAAGGATTCTTAACTGTCCGGGCTGGCATTCCGCTATCATAGATAGTAATAGAGTTACACAACATTTTACTTTTGCTTGGTACCAGCTCAGTTACTACTCCATAAATTAATACCAAATGACTAATTCCATGATAAGTAATTCTTATGAAATTCCACCTTCGCTTGAAGAGCACGTTTCTACCATTTACTGAATTGGCTACAAATTCTGATACCACTGTTGAGCTTAGTAACAATCAACTGTACTAAGCTCTACAGCAATTGTTGTATCAATGAAGAATACTACATCGTACTCATGAAAATACAACAGGGCTGGACGAGCATATCGCTGACCTGGCCATTACCCTTTTATAATTAACTTTAAATTGTTTTTCAATAGGTGTAAATTGTTAATGTGCCGGATACAAATTATGATGTCGTTGTACAAAAGTAAGAAATAAATCGTTGTATGATTTTCTAAAATCCAACATTACCGCGCCGCATATAGCTGGCCTATGTTTTTTAATGTTTGTTTAGTGTGTTTGGTACATTAATGACTTCGCTGAGGATTAATGAATTGTTTGCTCAATTTAACACTTCATTTGTGTTTTGATGAATGATAAATGCATAAAAAACTCCTAGGTACCCGTAGGAGGTAAAACATAGTCTATATAAATTCTCTGTGCCGAAGGCACAACAGTTAGTTAGCAGGTGATCAGATAGGCATTGTTGTCTTGCATGATAGAGGGCGCTACTGACGCCGGTTATCAAAGGTCGGGGGAGTCGCTCAAAAGACGAGCGCAGTTGTTCCGGTGGCTCCGTGGCTGTATGGGTGAGATCTTTCCAATAATTCTTAGGACTTAATTTGGTTAATTTTAGGGAATTATACTATGGTGCTTTTTTACAGAAGATGCTATTACCATTTATAAATGTGGTGCACCTTAGTTGCTGTCTAAATAGGATCACGTTAGTTTTAAACCGGGGGGATTAGATTGAATTAAATTATATTTTCTAAACTAAAATATCTGTCAAAGCTGGCTGTCTCTGCACCTTGAGGGGTGTCCACCTCGACCTCGGGCTCCTAAAGGTTAAATTAGTTGGTGAATTGCAAATTGGCGCGGTCAAATTATTTATCAACCGAGACACGAATCAATTTTTTTCGTTCACGCACGTGGTTAGAATCGTTGCAGATGGTAGCAGAGCGTGGTTAACCTCAAGGTGTTGATCAGTCTGTGATAGATTTTTGTTTGAAAATTAAATATGGTAAATTAATATTATTTTGCATTATCGTTTAATTCATTATAATGTTCTAAATTCACTAGTATAGGATGGCAAGCCTCGTGGGTTCATGCGGGAGGAAACGGGTTCAATCGGCAGACCTGATCGGGCATGAAATTAGTGATTAGCCTGTTAGTTATCATGAATTAGAAAGTAATTTGGTCTGTCCGTTTGTACGTCTTTCCGGTATCCTTAGCTTTTAACAAAAGATTGAATTGGCCGATTTGGGTATTTATAGTGTAAAGTTCATTAAATAAAGGGTGTTCATTAATAACTAAAACAAAGAAATGGGATCATAGCATGTTACATAGTATTCGAATTGTACTTGGATTATTGAATCGAATAAGTTGGAAAATTTATTAATTTATAAGTCTAAATTGGAGCATGTTAGTTTTATGTTAGATGGAAAATATTTAATATTATTAAACGGGAGAGAGAAATTGTTTAGGAAGGGAAAACATTACCATGAAGGAAAATTAGCATGTCATACTTGATTTCAACATAAATAATTGTTATTTAAAATTCTGTTAAATAAGATATTATTAGGATATTAATTAGAAGGATTATATACAGGATTTGTTTATTTTGAATATTAGTTAAGAGGTACAATAGTACAATATTCTCACTTTATATTTTCATTACTTGAGAGGTCCACCTAATATTTATTGTTCGCAGTCAAACTTAAAGTCTTAAATAATAACTTATTAACCCCTAGGGTAAAGGTAATTATAAAAGTAACATTTTTACTTGATTTCAGTAATTAATTAAGTACTCTTAAATTAAAGACTTATTGGTTGGGAATGTAGTGTTATTGGAGGGTGTTGGTTAAAAAGTCAATTCATTAAAATTCTAACTTACATTATTGCTCATACCATACAGAAATTGTTTTAATACATTGTATATATTGTATTAAATTTTAGAATATATATCTTAAAATTATATTGGTGAGTAATAACATGAATTTTCCTCTTCTAAATTAAATTTCATGTGTTACAAATAGGTACATGGAACTACTGCAGTGTTTAATACATAGGGTGTAATTAAGGTTCACATATAAATACATGTGTAAGGAATAAATAAATAACGAAACTATCAACCGAGGAAAAGGGCTGTGACCTCAAACCTTATCACTAGAGCTCAGCTGATTGACTGATAACACAGTCCCTTGGTTAGTGATAGTGAACTAGGGTATTCATTCACAAAATACAACATATTATATTAGATGCTTAGCATACACGTGTTAACAATTGTTGTAAGAAATTCATAAATATTAAAATCACCAATTTTAATTTAATAGTAATTAATAGTAACTTGGTCAATAACCTGAACTTAATTAGTAATTAATCTTAAGTTCTAAAACAGCATTAATAAATACCATAAGAAAGCTTTTATAGTTGTGTAATTTTTATTGCGTTTGATTAAAGTGAGTATCATATGACCCGGATAAGAGGTTTCGCTTAAATAAATAAATGTCCTCTATAAAACAATTTTTGAACAAATAATTCTAGGTGTCCATAAATCTTTACTGTACATACTGGATTATTATTGTAATAGTTGGCACCAGTTATAAACTACGTATAATTAAATCTTACACTAATTTTCAAACTTTACCTTGAATACCATACTATTTTATATAAAAAAACTAGCGGGCCCGGCGCGCTTTGCTGCGCATTTCAATAATTTTTTGCAAAAGTTGCCCGCGGCTTCGCACGCAATTTCCCGTTGAAAACAGTACACTATATTCACTTATTCTTTTTCTATCACATTCTAAACATTGCTGAGATAATTGATAGTCGTTCCATCGTGAGCCTCTTGGGCGTATTATGAAGGTATGTACCATATTCCTGCCTCTATCTAGCTGTTACCCACGGCTTCGCACGCAAATCTTAAGAACCGAAGTCCTTATATTACTTAGTAAATTTTTTTTTACTATAATAAATTTTAGATTAAATTAGTTGTATCTCCGATGCCACGATTGAGCTTGCTTTGTTGTCTCGATCGAGAGAATATGTACACACGGAGTTTTGAGAACCATACTTCTGTCAAAAAAAACAACTAAGGTTGATTTTATAACATTCTTTATATTTGTAGCCAACGTAAGATAGTAATTATGATATCTGCATTACTCTTCTGATCAAGCATGAGCATGGTTTATATTAAATAAATATTGCAGTTAAAGGTGAATTTTTACGTCAAATTTGAATTGTATTATCTGGATAGTAAAGTCTATGTTTAACAGTGATTGCAAAAACAGTTTTAAACAAAATTTGTCGTTTCTCTTAAGCTTACTCTATGCTTTAAAACTATAAGTGTAATATATGTTTACAAAGAACAGCTGATTAAAAATTTGAAAAGACGTTAACATATGTTTGCTGCAATGCATTTCTTATGGGTATTTCTGTAACCAGTGGGGCGGAATCCTGAATCGGGAAAGGGATGGGCATAGCTTATAAACCTTCTCCGTGGAAAAAATACATATACGTACAAATTTTCATCATGATCGGTCCAATAGTTCACGATTCCATAAAGGACAAACATGCAAACATTCATTTTTTATATATATAGATAATGAATGTGTTTTTACTTGGCGACTCTCACTTAAAACGGCTTATGAATTTCCCACATTCCTTAGAAATTAATATCTGTCCTATTATTACCATGGGAGGTTTCACAGTTTCTAATCTTAAAAAAAACATTAAGATAAATCAAACAATAATTCCGAATAATCAAGTTATTTTAGTTTCAATAGGCACAAAAGATATTCTGCAAAACAAAGCTATGCAACAGATAAGAGATCTATACCGATCGCTTATCAGGCTAATAAGAATTAAATATAGTCCGTCTAAAATCCTCTTAATGAAAGTGCCTTTATCCCCTAGAATTAAATCTGGTAGTTTGCACCTGAACGCAATTAACAGTTTCAACTCATACTTGTCCACATTCAAAAGTCATGAAATACGATTAGTCGACATTAATCCTGTGGTAACTCAGGGCTATACTAGGGGGACAGGCAACCTAAAATATTTTGAATTGCAATATTTTAATGGGAAACCAGATTTATTACATTAGAATGGGCAGGGTTACGCGGTTCTTTTTCAAATAATTAGGGAGGCCTTAGAGAGTTAAACAAAATGTCACATACAACTTTGCCCGGTAGAAATCGTCCTGTATTGAGCTCAGGGGTAGGCCATCCGCAACTATCATATTATTGTTATTGCTATTTGATCTATAGTATTACTTGTTTTGGTAATCTGTGTGCTTTGGTATTAATATGTCGTCTGATGAAGATATCCAAATTTCGGATGAAAGTCTGAATTGGATTTACAAACTTGATAGGGATCAACTCAAGATACAGTGTGACAAATTCAAATTAGCTAGTGGTACGGTCCGGCAGATGAGGGCTGCGCTATCGGATTTTGTAAAATCACAAAAGAAATTTGATTCGGAGTGGGTTTCATCTAGTAGCCGAATCAATGACGGTATGGGACTTAACTTAATATCTGGAAACAATTTCGAAGAGGAACGGTCTGATGTTACCAAAGTAAATGTGGACGTAAACGAACGGGAAACCCCAGGTAGTATTAAAAATAACGGTCTTACAGAAAATCAAAAGGATGATAAGGAATCGAATCAACAGAAAACCCTCGGTTAATGGTATTGCAGTGCCAACAACATCATCCAACGCCGCGTTAGGAGACCCAATGTCTTTGATTCTTCAGCTGCAACAATCAACAATGGAAGTTATAAAGCAGACAGCTGACAGTTTTAATAGGAACCTAGCTACGGCATTAAATCCTCCACCGTATAGTCAGGATGGTTCAAGTTCAGTTTTGAGGGATGTTGTTGCCGCCTTACCTTATAATTCCGGTGGAGATCCGCATAAAATACTTAAATTTCTTTCGCAAATCTTCCAAATCTTTAATTTGAAGATAACTTCAGATCAAAGCGTAATTTTTAATATTTTACCCAAAACTGAAGGGCGTCTGCGAAACATTTTCCACGAAGCGGTAACTAAAAAAATTAGACTGGCCACAGCTTTGAAAATTAATCATAAGAGCATTTTTCCCTGGAAGATTACTTCGGGAGGCAATAAGTCGGCATGTGTACAGGACTCAACGCCAACAAGAGCGGTTTACCGATTTTGTAGATGATATCCGAGCTATGTGTGCTATCTTAACTCCGGAAGCCGAGGATCATGATATTTTTGAAACAATAATGGGAGGAATTTTGCCTGATACACGAGCTTGTTTTGCGGGACTGCCTACTCCGTCACACCTACAGAATTTGATAGAGATGGGTTCCACTATCGATGGTATTAGGGAATTTAATGTTCAGCAAACCCCTTCTCGGCCTAATGCAAACTACACCTTGTACCCGTATAGAAAAAGTAGTGAGTCATATAACTCAAACTGGCTTCGGGACAGTAGATATGGTAATCTTTCGGGCCAAAATGATACCTCCGGTAACAGGGGATGGTTACAACACAGACGAAGGGCTGATAATAACGCCGGACCCAGTGATACAGGAACAAGTGCCCAGTACTCGGGTCGCCCAAATCATGTGGTTGCAGAGGTAAATAATAGCACGAGAAGAACTTACTCACACATCAATCCTACACGAAGAGAGATTGCAGGCACTCCGGTGGGTCAGCAAGCAACAGACAGGGAGTACTCGGAACGAACACGGTATCATGGTGACAGGCGAGGACCCTGGAGTGGTCGTGGAGGCAATACTGGTGGAAGTTTCTCATAATTATCGGGAAAATAATAATTTAAAACAACTCAAGGGGACGTTGGTAGGCAGGCCCTACGCCCCCTTTAAAGCTTTGTCCGTGGTAAGACCTGCCAATGCCTTTAAAACTGGGGTTCCCAAGTCAGACTTGATGTATATTCCAATGCAATTTGGGAGAGTTACCTTATTCGGTCTCCTTGACACAGGTTCATCTAGAACCATAATAAGTGCCAGTGCGCTAAAACAGTTGAGCAACGAAAAGGGTGTTCTGAAAGGAATAAAGCCCACAGATTGTACCGGTATCGTCGCAAATGGTCAGCCGATAAATTTCATAGATGAGAGTTATATTAATTTCAAAATAAATTACTGTTCATGGACCTTTCCTTTTTTAGTAGCCGAAGAATTGCCTGTTTCAATTATTTTAGGGTTTAACTTTATGCAAGCATCGGGTATGATTATAAACACGGTAAGGAAAACAGTGACATTTAATTTTAATACCTCATTGGTTTTAGCAAACTTGGAAGCCAAGGTCGTGGACAATTCGAACCCTAAAGGACCAAGTTTTAGTGAATCTCTTAATCAGTCTCAGATAAATGAATTGAAACATATAATCAGTAGCTACCCAAATACGATTACCAAGACACTAGGAAGGACAAAATTAATTGAGTACAGCATTAGAGTAACGTCAAATCAGTTGGTAAGGACTAGACCCTATCAGTATGCTGTACCTTTTGAACGTATATTTATCGATTTCATAGGACCACTCCCACGTTCAAAAAGAGGGAACAAATGGCTTTTAACGGTGGTAGATGGCTTTTCCAAATATTGTATAATGCTTCCCGCAAGAAACTGTACTGCTAAGACAGCCGTCAGCTTAATGGAAAAGGGAGTTTTCACGTACTTTGGATTCCCAAAATCGATTGTTTCCGATCATGGTAGTTGTTTTAGGTCAGAAATGTTCCAGGGCATGTGCCGATCACTCGGGATACAGCACGTACGAACAACGGTTTATTATCCGCAGCCATCACATGCCGAGAGAGTTAACAAAAATATTAAGGTAGCTCTCCGGGTTTTTCATCAAAAGGACCATTCAGAATGGGACCGTAATTTAAATTTATTTCAAATCGCGTTTAACTCTGCTGAACATGCTAGTACTGGATTTTTCACCTGCCAAACTGTTTTTGGGATACAGCATTAGAAATCACTTGGAGAATATTTGGAATTTAGATGATTTACTGCAGTTAGATGATAGTCAAACTAATATCGAGGCGCGTTGGGCCCAGGCTTTTGAAAACCTTAAAATTGCTCATCAAAAGATAGCCTCAAGGTACAATATCAACAGGAAACCTGCTGCCTTCAAGGTTGGTGACACGGTAATGTACCGGTTAATCAATATTAGTCAGGCAGCGAAGAACATATCGGCTAAACTAAACCCGTTATGGTCCCGGCCTCTTATTATTACACGTTTCACGTCTCCGGTGACAGTTTCCCTGAGCGACCCTAAAAGTAAGAAATTCGTGAGAAATGCCCATATCTCGCAATTAAAGCCATTTTCAGGTAAAATTTAAATAAATCGGAAAGTTAATACTATAAATAACCAGTTAGCTTGAGAGGCGGGGATGGTCCCTCAAGGTGCCAAAGAGGGACTTTGTGATACTATATATTAAGAATACACTTACATTTGAAAATATACATCTAATACAGATCGTCCTCAATGCGGGAGGCTTTTTCGACGCAGTTGTCACTAAGATCTGGGTTTGCGAAGCTTGATCACTTCTGCGTTTTGAGGCTGACTGCTTTGAGAGATGGTTGGAAACATACACACACGTATACGAGGGAGGGTTATCCAAATCTGGCTATCCTTTTTTTATGTGAAGAAAAGAGCATATGCTACCAAGTAATTTTTGTTTTATTATTTACATTTCAGACAGATGGTTGGACGAGGAGATCCCTAGCGCACCCTCATAACACTGACATTCATTACACAAACAAATATTCACATTAATATTAGTTCAGGGTCGAATTTTACTAAGGAAGTGATAGGAAAGTAGAATGTTGTGATATGAAATCTGTCTTGTATTATTTCATATAGAAATATAAATAAAATGAGAGTTGTATACAAATATGATAGATCAATAATGGAAGAGTGTTAGGTGGGTGAGTTGTCATAGAGCATCGCCAATAAGTCGGACATGTGCCGTTCGAACCGAGTCAGATTTTTCACAAACTCTACGTAAGGAGTTTGCAAAATGGAGCGGAGATGGGAAAACCTTTTGTACAGTACTTGGGAAATTGTAACGTGAATGTTAACATTCACTTCGTTAGTGTAAGTAGGTTAATTTTAATTAGTTGGTTTTGGTGTAGGGTCTTTTATTTCTCCTCATTTCTAAGCAGGCACGTCTTTAGGGAATGGAGTTCGTTTCCTCACCATCAATATTTTGTGACTGGGAATTGTTTTTACGATGACCGCTTGGGGGAGAGGAGGGCGCTCACTTTCCCTCCTACGAGTATAGGTTAGTGGCACCCACTGATCGTGTGACCAGTCAGAGTCTCATTTGGAACAGTAAAAAAAAAGAAAATATGAAACAACATAATTACTCACAAACTGCCAACCTTTCAAATCCTACCTTTTCCTATTTGAGATAGAGTGACATCTTCCAGCTGATAAGTTAGAACCAGAGTAAATATATAAATACAGTCAACATTGATCTAATTATTAAGATATTTATTGACTTGAATATAAGGAATAGGATAATAATCATCTCGAGGAGTAGGAGGAGTTGAAATGAGCTCAATAAGTAGCCGTCACATCATGAGGGTTAGGAGGATATGCAGAATAAAAAAAAAAAAATTCTACACCTATTTTTTTCAATTTCGAAGGCTTAAAGATTACCTTCCTCCTTATTTCATCCTTTTCGATGTTTTCATTTACATAACACAAACTCACACGAGGTTCCAAAGGGACAAACCAATGACTGATTGTCTATACGGTGGTAGGGTGCAAAGGGGGGAAACAGATTTTGCATAAAGGCAGGGATGCATGTATGCCTTGTTCCATGGTTATCGAGAAACTCACAATAATTAATTGTGAGTAGATTAGGTTTGGTGTCGGTGGTGAGGAAATGGGGGAACTAGAAATTCTATAGCAATCCATTTACCCCAGTAAGGTAGGTTAGGAAGACGTGCCTCAATGTGTGACGTACAATGTTGGTGTTGGGAGACATTATATACAAAAAAAAAACTTTGGGGAAGGGGGAGAGGATGTGCCGAAGGCACAACAGTTAGTTAGCAGGTGGTCAGATAGGCATAGTTGTCTTGCATGATAGAGGGCGCTACTGACGCCGGTTATCAAAGGTCGGGGGAGTCGCTCAAAAGACGAGCGCAGTTGTTCCGGTGGCTCCGTGGCTGTATGGGTGAGATCTTTCCAATAATTCTTAGGACTTAATTTGGTTAATTTTAGGGGAATTATACTATGGTGCTTTTTTACAGAAGATGCTATTACCATTTATAAATGTGGTGCACCTTAGTTGCTGTCTAAATAGGATCACGTTAGTTTTAAACCGGGGGGATTAGATTGAATTAAATTATATTTTCTAAACTAAAAAATCTGTCAAAGCTGGCTGTCTCTGCACCTTGAGGGGTGTCCACCTCGACCTCGGGCTCCTAAAGGTTAAATTAGTTGGTGAATTGCAAATTGGCGCGGTCAAATTATTTATCAACCGAGACACGAATCAATTTTTTTCGTTCACGCACGTGGTTAGAATCGTTGCACTCTCTGTGAAAGGCTATAATGACGCAAAGCTAAATTACATCACTAATAATGTGGATGTACCATAACTCTAATTCTAGTCAATGTAGAATTAAGTTTTCATGTAAAATTTATAAAAAAGAGATTAAATATGTTTCTAATATCTTACTACGTTATTATTCATTCACACTTTTTTTATTAACCTAGTTTGTGTAGCATAGTTCAAATTGAAAAAATGCAGTGAGTACCACAACGCAGGAACGGGCTGAAATTAAATATTCAAACCATCTTTTAGCAATTTCTTTCCAATCTGAAGAGTACAGGGAAAAAAAGAGTTAAGTCAATTTTTCTATTTTTACAGTAGACCCTTTTCAAGTTTTGAAGACTCTAATCGGTGAGATTTTTATAATTATAACATATATCGATGTTTACTTAAACCTCAACTTAATGAGTACCTTATCGCAGCGGTTCATGGTTCTAATGTGCTTTAATTTATAAAAAATTTAAATTTAAACAAAAAAAGTCCCTCTTACTAGTAAAGAAGGGGCTAATTCATGCCTGAGAATAAAAGGTGTAAGTCCCAAGTAATATTGTTGTTACAATCTAGAAAAGTGATAGTTACTTAACAATAACCATCTACAAAAAATATTAGCTTGTTTAGTCTTGTTATGTTAAAGTCTTTTGGGATTTAGCCATCTCTGTGATGCAACGACAACAGATACAGCTTAGAGTCCTCTTCACAGAATTTTGAAAGGTGTCTTACATCTTCAAATTTGGCATTTGTAATCAGTATGAGATCTGAAAAAATTACATTATTGTTGGAATTAATTTGTTGAGGCCTGCCTTATTGTTCAATTTTAAAAATATGGCAGAACTTAGTGACATAATGTATTGTTCTCATAAACTTTATTTTTGTAACCAAACACTATTATTGATTTAAAAATTGTTTAAAATACATTGTGAATTTTTAGTTAAAGTGTATTTTAAATAAAAGTCCTCAAAAAAGTAATAAGTAACATTGGTTTTGGTAAAGAAAACATATAGCCTACCTTCGTATAACAGCGCTGGGAGTTCAAACTCATTTTCTGCCAAGTTTTGATTCCTCCGCATTCCCCGATCAGTCACAACACCAGGATCGAAGTGGCCATTGTAGGAATCTCGGTAAAAAATGAAGCGAGGGTGTGTTTTCACTATTTTCAATTCCATTACGGGTCGAGTTTTGAAAGGACACTTTTTAATATGACTTTTACTCAAGTGCTCAGTCCACTGCCTAAACATCGTTTGATTAACTTCAACCACATGAAAGGGCCTAGGTTTGATTCTTGCCTCTCTGAAAACTTCCGCCCATTGTTTAGGGACTTCAACTTTTGTTTTTGTTTTATAATAC
This sequence comes from Homalodisca vitripennis, assembly GCF_021130785.1. NCBI lineage: Eukaryota > Metazoa > Arthropoda > Insecta > Hemiptera > Cicadellidae > Homalodisca > Homalodisca vitripennis. Next base: position 147,999 of record NW_025776164.1, read on the forward strand.
CCATATTCTTGTCTGTCTCCATGTATGAGTGTCCCCTTATTGGGAAGCACATTTTGATCTCATCAAATCTGTTTTCGATGTGCACCGGACTGTGGAGAAACCTGAAAACTGTGTAATTTTTGTTCTGGCCACCACAAGAGCCACAAAACAGATTCAGGCGTCGAACCCTTATGTCTAGAAAATTATACACAAAGTCGTGGATCATTGAACAGACATCGTCACTACCCTTATTGGCAGTTATTTCTGGATATGTGTAAAATACACTTTGAGCAATTGAAAATATATGAATATTAAATGTGTATACAGATAATTGACGCCTATAAGACACATCGTTTGTTGATATATTAGGAACTGGGAGATTCTTTTGGTAGTCAAAACAGATGGCTTCTTCAAACTCGCTCAATAAGCTTCGAGCTTTTGAATTTCTTTTTCTGGTTTAAAACATTTCATCTTTCCTTTTTTGCAACATGTGTTCTGTTTTAAGTTGGTTGAGTTTTTTATTCAGATCGCCGAGTAAACCCACATCAGTTGTAAGAGCTAGGTTAGATTTTTCTACCTTTATGTATTTCATTTTTACAACTAACTCATCACATTTCCTACACTTGTCTTTTCTAGGATACCCAAAAGATATGTTGTGACCCTCGGAAAAAATTGTCCGATATGTCTCATAAGACACAGGCAAATCCTTATACTTTTCAGTATACAAATCATACATCGTTTTAATTCTAAGGTCCTCCGGTAGGTAGATTTTTTTAGACTCTGGCAGGTTATAGTGACCCTTTCTTCCTTTAAACAAGCGAATGTGTTGATTCACAGCGTTAGTTTTTTCCTCACTCAGTTTCATATGCTTTGAAGAGTGCTTTCTACGCTTGTCTTTCGGCGCATCCCTCTTGTTTTCTGTCCCTTTTGTAGTACCTCCAATTTCTTCTTTCCTATTCCATGAAGTGACAAACAGGCTTTACGGCATATTTGTACTTCTTTCATCACATTTGCTTCATCTACAATTCTTACTCTGAATGAGTAAGACGCCTGACGGAAATTAGCCTTATTCTCGTTTTTACGGGGTCGCCGGTTTTGAATCTCTTGTACAGATATTAGTCCACAAAGGTGGGAATTCTCTTCATCAACTGAGGATAATAAATTTAAGTTTGTAATTATTTTGTTCCTACTATCTTGGGGATAATTTTGGAAGCAGTTAAGGTTACTGCACCTACAATCTGGCCCTGTCACATGACTTTGTATGCTCAGTTTCTTACTCACCTCTGACATACGACCAAACTTCTTCCTCTTTTTTGTTTTCAATGCACCAGAAATCACTTGAAGTTCCTCTCCACGCTCATCACTATACTAAATAATTACGTAAAATGTAAACAACACAATCCTGACTAACTAGAGTTACACAAGCATAACCTCAAACACAGCGACAAATGTCCAAGCAAAGAAGTGACAGAACTGAACGCGAAATGGCGGGCTTGTCACTGGTCACGTGACTAATGGTTGACTTGCCTCCTTTTTTCCATGTAGCGATCTGACTTAGCCCCTTCTTTTCCTGTACGCTGTATTTTCATTAGCTAATTTGAAGGGACTAAGCTCGTTTTTTCCCTGTAATATTTTTATACAAAAAAGCTATCAAGCGAATCTATCGAATAACATCATAATACCACTTTAGAAAAAACATTTACTTTGCTCCTTTTTTCCCTGAACCTACCCTTCATCTATTATTTTCTCTTTAAAACAATTATAAAATATTCTTCTTCATCTCAGTTTATTTTACGATATAGTTAGTCAACTATTTTATTTTTGTTATATGTATAATTATATATATATATATATATAATATTTTAATTATATTTATATAATATTATAATATTTCAAACCACAATCTTAGCAAAGAAGTAAATTTACACCAATGATATAAAATTTGGTGGACATAAACCTTTCAGACTGTTATATTCACAACTATAAAATAACACATATTTATGAAAAAAAAAATCGATGATAACAATGGCACAGCTTAGAAGGAACGTTACAATTTATGACAAGTACTTACAAGAATCGCCTCTCTGAGCGTTTCAGACAATCGGTAGTTAGGTGCAGTAAATGTTCTATAAGGGAATATCTTCTCCGGTGAGGGCGGAGACAACAGTATCTTCGTATTGCGTTGGCCTGAAAAGGAATATGTTATAGAACAGTGTTTATATTATTAACACTATATTTTATGTAGCTATCTTTATTGAAAAGTTAGTAATGCAGAAATATAATAAAATATTTTTTTTTTTGTCTACGAGCCAATATTCAATGTAAATTTAAATAAGAAATTACATGGATGTACTTGAATTAAGTACATAATTACACTAATAAAAAGTCAATCGTCAGCTGCGCTTGTTTTATTGGAGGTCGAAATGAGAGGGTATCGAAAAGATTAAAATTATGAACCAATAATGTAATAACAAGTTAAAATTTTTATCATACTTTTTTTATACCAAAACATGATATTCATACACATAAATCAAAATTATATCTCTATGAGACAACTATAAAATAAAAATTCAGAAAGTCACAAGTTTTACCGTATATGGTAAGTGACTCTGACGTAACATTTAAAACGGTCCGACGATCGGTCTTAAGTATATCAAGCTTTGTAAAATAGCTCCTCTGAAATTCTATGATTTCGTAATTTTAACTTCCGCCGGAATAATGACTTCCACCAATAGTATTCCGACTAACGCTTGATTTCTATCTTAGGATTTGTCCTCTTCTTCCTACTTCAAATAAATTCACATTTTGTACATATAATAAATTTTCTCCCAGCTCATGGACTATTATTCTACTTTTCAGTATTTATGAACGGTGTATAAGTGCTTCTTCATAAACAGAAGCTTATGCAGGCTAGTGTACATATTTTAACAACGAACTTAACCTCTAAATACGTGAGGACTGTTTAATAAACCTACAAATATAGCCTACATTTCTGTTTGAGAACAAATACGGCATTAGATCATATATTTCACTGTTTCCAGCAATTTAAATTCGAATTATTAGAATTAGAACGCAGTACATATTTTCTTAATTTTTTTTGAACCTCTAGAAATGTAAAATACTAATAGAATGTCTGAATGAGAAATTTTGAACTTAGTTTTTATCATTAATTTAAAATGTAGGATTTCTTACAATAAGCTCAAAAAATGTTTTTTTTACTACATCAACAGAGCATCAATTCAAATTTATTATTAGGCCTTGCTATATATCATAGATTGCAACTTTAGATTGGTTTTTTTCGTAGTTAAATTTTCTATATCTGTTTGACTAACCACATGTTGCATTTTTCCGCCTTATTTTTCAAAAAATGGTTGTTTTGCAGTACCATAGATACATAACAAGATTTAATTTTTGCTTGAAAGAAATCCATCCAGTTATAACAATCCAGTTTTTCATGGTACTTGTTAAAATAACAAGTAAAACTAGTAAATTAAAATTGAGTGTGTTACATATTAAAAATTATTTACTCTTTGTATTAAAATTCCTTCCCTTTAATCATTTTCAAATCGAATTTGTTGGATGAATTAGTATTCAGAGATTTAAATTTATTTAAAACTTATCATATTCGCTTTTATAAATACTTGTGAAATATTCCTTATAAAAGACTACTAAGCAAAACTAAAGCTTGACCTGTGGATACTGCAATCAGAACCGAACAACTGAGGTAAGCAGTCGTCGATGGTTCAATATAAATGCTAATAGTAGTGTCAGATCTGTTTTGGTTCGTGTATTATACCTCAGTGGATTGGAAATGAAGTTCATACCAGTAACGTACATTCAATGTATCCACATGAGATGAATATTCAAGGGCAACACACCCAATATCTTAACATTTATTATACGTAACATTATTTTATTTGATAAATATATAGAGGCATAACAATATTATATTAAAATTAAGAAAAAACATTTTAAAGTACATATTCAGTAAACTAAATATGAAGTTCATGTTCGTAACCTAATGTACAGTACACACCTAAATAAGATTATCTGAGGATATCACTTGAGGGCATGTTTCCTCGTGTATCTTTAATATACAAATTGGGGTATACTATTTTAACATATTAAATTTTCTACCATAAAGAATATAATATAGTATTATAATACCTTAAACAAATATTTGTGCATTGATTAGTACAGATTCACAGCAGTATAATTAAATCTAATAGATATTATGAAAATACCATTAGTGTTGTGTAATCCTGAACTACGCAACTTACCATATTAATTACTGAGTCAAGCAGTGAAAGTAAAACAACAGCATTATATCACAAAACAAGAAGTTATGGTTCAGTCCACTCATGTAGGTTTCTCTAGTATATCTTTAAATAGGTTTATTGAAACTTAATGGTATAAAAAACACACGTTACCTGAAATCTTTTAAAACGTGAATTATTTCGGCGTATGTCAGCATCCGACTGATATGTTATTCCTGGCATTTTAAAGAATTTGTATAACTTTGATGGTAATATACCACTTCAAGTTACAACTGATATCTACAGAAGTCATAGTCTTCGTCGTAGCTAAGTTTTTCTCTGACCGTCTGTGTTTCTGTCCGTTCATATGATAAGTAAACATTCACATATACATTATACAATGATAATAAAACAGTACATTGATCCTCTTATTTGGAGACATTCCTCTATAATTCAGAACCTAAATTGTTATAATCTATAAAAACACTTTTACGTTTGTCTTATTTGTCATAATGCTGATAACTATAAATGTTAAGTATTTATTGCATGAAATAACTTGTTTCTTATTGCCTAATATGAAAAGGCTACTTTTGTTGAATAATAATTATGTATATATTTTTTGTGCAAGTTATACTCTATATTTGCCTTTATTTATTAAACTGTATATACTGCATTAATTCTATATCTCTTTCTGCGGCCTAGTGCCTACAATACCATTCCTTACTGGATTAAAATATTCACGTACAGTGACAGACCAATGAACCATTGTTTCACGAATCAGCTGTTTACTGTACACTCACCAACCAATCACAACGGTTGACTTATCAATTGCCTACCTTGCAAGCGACGGCACGCTTGCTCGTTATACTCTCGGTCCCGCCTGGGGCACTTATGTACTCTCTAGCCACTGCTTACCATACTTACTCTCTCCCCCATGTGTTACTCTCTTACTTAAATATTAGTTTATCTCTATTTGTTGTACATTTACATTAACATTAAAGTCAGTGCTCTGGATTGGCAATCTCTACCAGAACGTCTCTGCTCCCGGACACCCGCGTCTACAGTGCCCTACAGGACTGGCCACAGTGTTATGAACTATTCGTTTGCGGTCGTATTGTGCGTGAGTGAATCCGTGAAGGACATCTTCCGTCTTCACGCCTGCCGACAAGACAACAGCCTATTTCCACACTTACTGATCACAACCTGGCCCTCAACAACATCAGACTACGGTTAGGTCCCTCTCATGAAAACAAAGGTAACTGTTTATTTTCTGCACTTTATTTGAATATGCACTGTTCATAAACTCATTATGTGTAACCTAGTGAACTCTTGTTAAAATCAGTGTGTTCGGCGTCTTCACTGCCTAGTGTGAAGTGGTCCTTCTTAATCGAGCCTCTAAAATATTATTTCACGGTTCTCATAACCAAAATTCATTCTTTTCATGGTCCTTAGCGAGCCGGATAATAAGAACTTTAGTCCATTGGTGAATATCAGTGCAATCTCAACTCTTATAAGCTATATACAGTGCAGATTTCAAAGTGTGGTTTCAGGTTCTTTCACGATTGCAAAGTCCGTGCATATCGATTTTCCAGTCCCCTCTCCAGTCATATCAGCTGTGACGTCTGATCATATCAGCTGTGGTGCTCTGTCGACTGCATTGTTTTGTTGACAAACAAGCTTTCAGACTGTCACAGCACAGGTGAACTGAATACTGTGTTTAATGGTTACCGCTTCTCAATATTTGTTGGTTATCAGCCCTACTTGTAATACTCATTATTCTAAGTAGGTTAAATATAAACAATCTTGGTTATTGACACTTTACCTTGAGCAGGACTCTATAAGTACGAGCACCCTTATTGCAAAATTAAATGTTTATTTTGTCAACACTATATTCTAGTCTCAGCTTAAAAAGAAAAAAAAGCTACTTACTGCTCACAATTGTTTATTATAATTTCTATTTGAACATTGCTCACGCATATGTATGCATGGTTTATGGTTACTGTCACAACACTACCATACTTTAACCACTGACAGTTTACATGTAGTACGTGCGCATAATGTTTCCAGAGCCTCTGCTACATTATAGCTGAATTTAGCTCAACAATAACCTTAATTGTTGTTTATTATTTAATAACAACTTGTCTTGTTTACGTTTTTTCCATAATAACAGTGTATTTTATTTTCTCAAAACAAAACTATATTATAGGCCTATACGAGCCTACTCTACTTATTGCATTATTATTGAGTTTTTATCTCAAAAAACTAAACAATTGGTACCTGAAGATGAAATCAATGATTTCGAAATGTACATAGTAACAAAAATAAAAGTTTACAAAAAGTGTTGAAAGGTTTATTTATATTGTATCATAAATATTTTTTAAATTGTGTTTCATTGTATTATATTGTTTAGATACTTCTTATTTCTTGGGGAAAATACTTCAGAGGAAAATAATTTAGTTTCTATTTTTATCACTGTCTCAGTTCAAGAGGACAATATTTTGTTTACTTTTCACCTTTGAAGTTTTACTCAAATTCATTAATTTTCTACATACACTTTCAACATGGCGATGTCTCTTAAAGTGGCCAATGCAAAGCGAGACCACCTCTTTTCTCAGATACAAAGTATCTATGATTTAACTAAGAAGACTTCCGATCCAAATATACTTCAGCAGTTGCTTGTCAGAGCTAAATCTATTCAGAGACTTAGACAGGAATTTTCAGCGATATTAGACTTGTGCCACGAGTTGGAATTAAAAGTAGATGCCGACTATACACCTAACTATTCCGCATTAGCGAGCGTGGACGAGTTAGTTGATTACGTCTCTGCTAACGTGCTTATGATTGAGACCAAGAGACAAGCTAAAGCTAGTAAAAGCGAAACTATTCCGCCTGCCTCCCCTCAAGTCAACGTCCGGCTACCGAAATTGGAATTAAAAACTTTTGACGAGCTGCCTTGGACTTCTGTACGTTCATCAACGTTTATGAACAATCCGTACACAACAATGCGCACTTAAGCGATGTAATGAAATTTCAATATCTCTTGAGCGTGCTTTCAGGCGAACCACTCTCTCTGATAAAGTCGCTAAATATAACTGAGCAAAATTATGCAATAGCTTATCAGCTGCTGAAGGATCGCTACCATAATACTAGGCGTATACTCACACTACATTTAAATCAAATACTAGACCTTCCTGTCATCTCCAGCACATCTGTGAAGAATATCCGTGCTTTCCTTAATCTTTTTCACGAACATACGCAATCACTTAAAGCATTAAACAATGACATCACCAGTAACAACCCACTTCTCTCAGCCTTGTTATTACGCAAGATTGATAATCGGATGGTCACCCGCCTAGAACAGTTTCGAAAAAAGGAAGAGCTTCATACTTTGCCCTCGGTTGAACAAATAATTGAGTTTCTCAACCTGGAATGCAGCCACATTGAGGACAGTAGTCTACATGACAATATTGTGGACCCCAAGAACGCTTCAAGTTCTTATCTTGGGTCAAAACCCAGATTTGATAAACCCAAATCGTCTCTTAAAAACGTGAGCTTGTTAGCGGCTTCCTCTCCACCCTCCTCGGCCTATAAACAAGGCCCATCATGTTTTTATTGCCATCAGAGCGGTCATAAAATTTATGGCTGTCCCAGCTTCGGCCAAAAGACACCTCAAGAACGGCACGGGATTATTAAACAGCACAACCGCTGTTCTTCTTGTTTGGGGACGCACAGATTAAGTGAATGTCAGTCTAAATTCACGTGTCGAACATGTCGTGGTCGTCATCATACCTTGCTAAACTTCACTGATCGGCCAACACGGTCCAGTGTTAGTACGTCGGACCGCGTTCGTCCCGTTGTGGAGAACGGCCGTGACGGCGGCCGGTCTGCGCAGAGCAGTGCAACACCTACACCTGCTGTCCGCCCCCCGCCTGCGACCACAGCGCTCTCACCTCCTAGCCCGACCGAACACACCACACTACACGCTCATGGCACACTGCATCAAGACCTCGCCCCTAGTACCACGGTTCTTCTGGGTACTTCTCTTGTCAAGCTCACCGCCTCTAACGGACAAGCTTATGTCTTTCGTGCCTTAATTGATTCAGGAAGCATGCTAAATTTTACTAGCGAGAAAGCCTCCCAACTGTTGGGTACACAGCGCCGTCCGGCCACTATTAATGTCGCCGGCCTTTCTCAAACCTCTGCTCACACACGCGGATTTTTAACTCTGGGCGTGGAAACTCTTGCTGGCCACCCAGTTGCCGCCCCGCACTCGTTCCACATATTGCCACAAATCACTGCAGACCTCCCACGAGTGCAAATATCTCAGGAGGTCATGAATAAGGTTAAAAATATTATACTGGCTGATCCAACCTTCCACCTCCCTGGTGGCATTGACGTGCTTATTGGTAGAGCGCTATTTCCACATATTCTTACTCACGAGACCTACTCTCTTGGTCTCAATTTACCTCACGCCCTGGGCACCTGTTTTGGTTTCGTGCTGATGGGGACGGCTCCCTGCACACCACTGACGCAGTCTGTCTCTACTATGGCTGTCTCTCTTCTCTCGACTGCTGAGGTGGACCTCCACGCCTCTCTGCAGCGTTTCTGGACACAAGAGGAACTGCCTGCTCCCAGTAAAAGGTCTGCAGAGGAAACTCAATGCGATGAATATTTTTCTACCACGCACTCCAGGGACCGTGAGGGTCGATATATGGTCCGCCTCCCTTTCAAGAACACCAGTACTCATCTGGGAAGTTCCAAAGTTCATGCTGAAAGTAGACTCTATTCACTCGAGCGCAAGCTCCACGCTCCCACTAATGTGGAGTACTATAATTTATATTCTGATTTTATACATGTCTATCTCTCTCTAGGCCATATGCAGGGCTGCTCTACTCCTGACTTAAGCACTCCCCACTACTTTTTGCCACACCACGGTGTTTTTAAGGTACAAAGTAGCACCACCAAACTACGCGTCGGTTTTGACGCCAGTGCCAAAACCAGTTCTGGACTCTCTCTCAACGACACTCTGTTGACCGGACCTAAGCTGCAAAATAATATTTGTGACATTCTTCTGCGCTTCCGCCTTCAGAACGTAGTGTTCTCTTGTGACATCAGACAGATGTACCGCCAAATTAAGGTGCATCCTGACGATCAACATTTCCAACTAATCTTATGGCGTGATCACCCCACCGACTTGATGTCCACGTTCAAGCTCACGGCAGTTACCTACGGCCTGAACTGTTCACCCTACTTGGCCATCAAAACGCTACATCAATTGGCAGAAGACGAAGGTCACCGCTACCCCCATGCTGCTGAGATTCTCAAGCACCAGAGCTACGTCGACGACCTGATCTGCGGAGCTGAGACTAAAGAACTCGCCGCTGAACTTCAAGATCAACTCATCAAACTCCTTCGGCTCGGTGGCTTTGAGCTCCGGAAGTGGGTCTCGAACTCTCCGAGACTTCTGCAACACCTTCCTGAAGATCATCGGGAAATCCCAGTTTTTCTGCAACCCTCTCAGGAGCCTCATTTCTCTATTTTGGGCCTTAAATGGACCCCTCTGACTGACACTTTTACGTTTAATTTTAATTTTTTGTGTGAAAACCCCACTAAGCGTAAAGTTTTAAGTCTCATTTCTCAAGTCTATGACCCCTGTGGTTTTTTGGCGCCTTGTATAATGCTCGCAAAACATATCATGCAACTCGTATGGATTTCTGGCACAGATTGGGATGATCCGCTCCCTCCAGAAATATACCAAAAATGGCACGCCTTTTTATTTGAACTTAAGCACGTTGCCACTATTACAATTCCTCGTGCTATCCCCTACTCTGCAGCTAATCACTGGGACTTGCACGGTTTGTCTGACGCCTCAGAACTAGGCTATGCTGCTGTAGTCTACATCCGCTCTACCTCCAATGACACGGTGCACGTAAGCCAAGTTATGGCTAAAACTCGCGTCGCTCCTCTCAAAAGAGTGACGCTGCCCCGACTGGAGCTATGCGCAGCTCATCTCCTGGCCCAACTTGTGAAATATTGTGTTACTCAATTGGCTCCCACCCGCAAGTTCGGTTCTATTGTTTGCTGGTGCGACTCTACTGTGACCCTCGCGTGGATCAAAACACCTTCTTATCGCCTCAAAACCTATGTGGCTAATCGTGTGGCGCAAACTCAAGAGCTTGTGGCTGTGAATTGCTGGCGCTACATACCCAGTGCTTCCAATCCTGCTGACTGCGCCTCCCGTGGGATCCTTCCCTCTCAATTGGTGGATCATCCCCTTTGGTGGCATGGACCCGACTGGTTACGTCTCCCCTCCTCGGCCTGGCCAGATACTGATTCCAGCCTGGACTCGGTCTCTCTGAAGGAGCTAGGGGAGCTGAAGCATTCCACTCCTGTCATTGCCTTGGCCACAGCACCGCCTACGTGGGACCTCCTCATCCAGTACTCTTCCTGGAGGAAATTGCTGCACGTGATGGCCTATGTCTTGCGTTTTATCCACAACTGTCGTTCACCAAACCGCCACTTCGGACCTCTCTCCAAGACAGAACGGGACTCCGCCCAGCTGCGAATTTTCAAGACCGTGCAAGAGGAAGCTTTCACTGAAGATCTAGCTCTACTGCGGGACCGAAAGACGTGTTCTACCAGACTTCAACGCCTCGCCCCATTCCAGGGTCCGGATGGACTTCTCCGCGTCGGCGGCAGACTGCGCCACGCTGACCTCCCGCCGAACATGTCTCACCGGTGCATCCTGCCCAAGAAGCACCCTGTCGTGGACCTCCTCATTGACCATGTCCATGTCAAACATCTCCACGCTGGCGCGCAGCTTACTCTCTCTCTGCTCTCCCAGCAAGTCTGGATCCTCTCTGCACGCAGCGTGGTGAGATCTCGCATTTTTAGATGCCTCACATGTTTTAAGAATCGGCCTAAAAATAACGCCCCTCTCATGGGTGACCTCCCCAAAGCTCGCATTACTCCAGCCCGAGCTTTTCTCTCCACCGGCATGGACTATGGTGGCCCCTTTTCGCTCAAGGTCCATAATTTACGCTCTGTCCGCATTATTAAGGCCTATATTTGTATTTTTGTTTGTATGGTTACGAAGGCCGTTCACATTGAGGTGGTGACGGACCTGTCCACCGAAGCTTTCCCTGGTGCTCTCACTCGCTTCGTTTCTCGTCGTGGTCTGTGCACAGACCTTTATAGTGACTGTGGCACAAACTTCGTAGGTGCTAAAAATGCCCTACACAAAATCCAAAGTCCAAGACTTTGCTGCTGACAGTTCAATTCGATTCCACTTCAACCCTCCTGCTGCTCCCCATCAAGGTGGCATTTGGGAAAGTGCCATTAAGAGTGCTAAACACCATTTAAAACGTGTCATGGGACTCCACATACTAACTTTGTCTCAATTCATGACGCTCACAAGTCAGGTTGAAGCGATGCTCGACTCCCGCCCGCTCACCGCTCTCTCCAGTGATCCCAGCAATCTTCTCCCACTGACGCCTGGACACTTCTTGATCGGCTCTCCTCTGGTTTCCGTGCCTGAAGAGAACTTGCTGGACATGCCCACGAACCGCCTTTCTCACTGGCAGCTGGTTCAAGCGCTGCACCAACGTATCTGGAAGCGTTGGCAGCGAGAATATCTCCAGACTCTTCAGCAGCGCCTCAAGTGGAGCACTCCTTCCCGCAACCTCCAACCTGGAGACCTCGTCCTGGTGCATCAGGATACTCCCGCTCTCTCTTGGCCCCTTGCACGGGTCACTGATGTCACTCCAGGACAAGATGGTACAGTTCGAGTGGTACATCTCAAGACCTCAAGTGGAACTCTCACTCGTCCAGCAGTGAAGGTGTTTCTCTTACCTCACCTCTACAATTAATTAACTGTCTCTCTACCACCGACTATGTTGCTCTTTCTCTCATTGAATCCCAAGGTGATTCAAGGCGGCCGGTATGTTAAGTATTTATTGCATTAAATAACTTGTTTCTTATTGCCTAATATGAAAAGTCTACTTTTATTGAATAATAATTATGTATATATTTTTTGTGCAACTTATACTCTATATTTGCCTTTATTTATTAAACTGTATATACTGCATTAATTCTATATCTCTTTCTGCGGCCTAGTGCCTACAATACCATTCCTTACTGGATTAAAATATTCACGTACAGTGACAGACCAATGAACCATTGTTTCACGAATCAGCTGTTTACTGTACACTCACCAACCAATCACAACGGTTGACTTATCAATTGCCTACCTTGCAAGCGACGGCACGCTTGCTCGTTATACTCTCGGTCCCGCCTGGGGCACTTATGTACTCTCTAGCCACTGCTTACCATACTTACTCTCTCCCCCATGTGTTACTCTCTTATTTAAATATTAGTTTATCTCTATTTGTTGTACATTTACATTAACATTAAAGTCAGTGCTCTGGATTGGCAATCTCTACCAGAACGTCTCTGCTCCCGGACACCCGCGTCTACAGTGCCCTACAGGACTGGCCACAGTGTTATGAACTATTCGTTTGCGGTCGTATTGTGCGTGAGTGAATCCGTGAAGGACATCTTCCGTCTTCACGCCTGCCGACAAGACAACAGCCTATTTCCACACTTACTGATCACAACCTGGCCCTCAACAACAGCAGACTACGGTTAGGTCCCTCTCATGAAAACAAAGGTAACTGTTTATTTTCTGCACTTTATTTGAATATGCACTGTTCATAAACTCATTATGTGTAACCTAGTGAACTCTTGTTAAAATCAGTGTGTTCGGCGTCTTCACTGCCTAGTGTGAAGTGGTCCTTCTTAATCGAGCCTCTAAAATATTATTTCACGGTTCCCATAACCAAAATTCATTCTTTTCAATAAAGTATACGAAAAAAACATGTAAACATATTTACGTAATCTTATGTCATATAATCGGGTGGCATAGTAACCTATGATTGAGATACTTTGTTGAATTGGATGGTTTTCTATAAATTTAAACAAATGAAACTAAAATCTTGAAGAATACTACTATTATCATGTAATAATATAAATTACCACAGGTCTGTTATACGTTGTTCCATTTATGTACATCAAAATGAACAGGTATGTACAGTAATAAACTTGACGGCAGTAATAAAATGGAAAATCTCATTTCTTTTTAATATGTGAACTGAAACAGGATATTTCCGGACATTTTCCATCGTTCAGTGAAACAAGAAATCAGTAACACTACGTTTCGATATATACAATCTGATCTCTTCTTCAGGTATAACTAACCTAATACATAATTACAAACTAGGTTAAAAAAAACAAATCATACCAAAGCGTTATGGCACGCCTAAGTCACGAATCACAACCACAATGTTGTTTAAATCTGTTAGTCTGATTCGTTTGATGTTTTTGGTTTTCTTTTTTGGTCATTTTTTAGAATAGGCAACCAAAGCGGCCTAATCTCGACTAATATTTGACAGATTGGTTGGTCTGCCAATTAAATGTATGTTGCCTCAATTATTTTCTTTTTGAAGAATTGTTGTTCCAGATGTATTATGTTGGCTTCACCTCAATTCATATGATGGTCTTTGGACCCACAATGGTGTGCAATGTTTGACTTTTCTGTGAGACCCTTTCTTGTGTTTTCTTTGTGCCCCTTTATCCTTACGTTTAGTGGCCTTTTTGTCTATTGTCTATTTTGTCCTTTTTGCAAATACATTGTATAAGAAAAAAAACCATTAAAACATTACTTTGCATAAAAATGTTTTAGGAAATTATAACGGAATAGTTTTAAATGTACAAATACTTACACATTACACATAAACTTAATTGTAAACGAATTGTTTGACATTTTAAACACGAGAAAAAAAAGAAGAAAATTATCGTAATTGTTTCCTTGCTATAACATTAATTTAACGACATTAATTTATTTTTATATTTTAGTTCTTAACTTTTTTAGCAAAATAACGAATTTCGTTAATAGTGTATATTTTTAAAATTTCAAGCATGTACATAGTGTAACTATTGAAAGAGGCTTCTTTAAGAGTTTTCCATGTAACAGAGGTTCAATTGTGGATGGTTTATAGGTTTAAATAAACACACAATGGAGTGCAGTAAAAAAAGATGTTTTACTTACATATGAGTTAAGAGATGATAAACATATTTTTTACTAATTGCAAAATTTTATATATTTGTGTAGAAGGGCTCATTGATAGGTCAGTTAAATGTGGATGATGACTGAAGTGGGTGGTATACCCTTAATTTTTAAGGTTGTTGCTGGCATAACCATGAGGAAGTACTGTACAGTACCCACTTTAACTGAAAAAGATAGAAAAATAGCTATCCTCTTCTCCCTCCATAAGAACCTTGATATGTCGCCCGCTCTTCCTGCTCATGAAATATCGACAAGAAATGACCCTTACCACGAATCAAACCCATCTCGAATATGTGGTCCCACTGATATTTTTCATAATATTTAACTCAATAAGAAATTTTAAATACTATTTGTCAGTAATGACAGCCCTGTTCCGTATAACTAAAACCTCTTCTATGATGCCCGTGTATCAAAGTGCATTTGTTTATTAAAACCAGCCAAACACCTTTTGCTTAAACATTTCCATGATTTATTAGCCTATATTAAACCCATATACACAGTTTATAAATATATAACAAAAATATAACTATCCAAGTATTTTAATCTTAACATGAGCGTTTGATAGGCTTGACTTTAGTGGCGCATATTTTGATAAAATTTTAAATTTTGGTGTTGGGTTGTGAAATTTGAATATATTCAAAACAGTTTTATTTTTTAAATACTAAACCGAAATTAATAATGTAGTTCACTTTTCATTTGCAAACAAGTATTACATATTTCAATTGAATAAAAAAGGATGTATTTAATAATATTATTGAAAATTAATAAAGTCTTGATACAACTATTGCAATAAACACATGTCTATATTTATGAACTTCGCCAAACAAGTGTGTTCACACAGACAGAGATGTATTCATTTTACCAGTTTAGTCTTTGAGTAAAAGTTTTATTTTACTCACTTTACACAATTGATTTACGTGAAATTATTGAAATAGTCTTGAATTAGCTTTAAAATTTGGTAAGATTATAAAATAAATGTCAGTATTTAAGTCATTTCGATTCCTTTATAGGTGAGGAATTAGAAAAAGATTCACTACACTAAGGAGTAGAGGGTGTTTGAGAAGCGGAAACGTGGTCTGTTAATGATCGCTGTAGCGGTTACGTGAGGTGGATAGAGATCTACTCGTTAATAAGGCGAACTGAAATCTCTTTACCCATATATTGGTTAACCATTTCGACTGTTATTTGCGGAAGAATCAAACTTAATTTCATACATGGATAGCTTGTTTAATATTGGGAATGTTTTCAGAAATAATATGAAGTATTGTAGCCACTTGTAATGTGTTATATATATAGAAGAAAAAGACTTCACATAAATCCTTTATGTATATATATATTTACATACTACGTGGGTTCGAGTCCCAGTGGAGCAAGTTACTTTTTGTGAACGGGTTCGAGTCACGGCGGAGCAAGTACTTTTTGTGACGGGTTCGAGTCCCGGCGTAGCAAGTAATTTTTGTGATTCAAAGTTTATTGAAAAATGTAATAAGGCTATTGCCATTTATACCAATTTGATTGACGTAAATACAAGTCGTTTGACAGGTATTTGGTCTTTCGATCATGTGTTAGTTTAGTTATTGAAACGCATATGTGAAAGATACGGCCAAATACAATATAATTGAATCCTAAATAATAAGGGCTCTGTATGTAATGGTAGCACATTCACCCGGCAAGTGAGAGATCTTGGTTCGAGTCCCGGTGAAGCAAGTACTTTTTGTGATTCAATTATATTGAAAAATTATATATATACTCTACCTTTTATAGATTAAATATTTAGCAATTTTATGATTAGATAATTACAATTACAGAAAGCACTTACAGTTGCCTGACCATATTAGTAGACTTTTGAAAATCTTTTAATTCACAATAGTTTGTTTAAGTAATGTAAACGGAGTAATAAAAGGCATAAGAAAGTATTAAATTCAGTATTTAAGAGTACTATAATTGAAACGTATTTTTATTTATTTGGCGATCAGTGTATTATATTTTATGATTTTTTATATTTGTGTTGTTTTGTTGTTAATGTGTCTTGTATTATTTGATTTTATAAAACAGGCTAAAATATTTCTTTATATTTCGTTTACTATGAAGGTTTTTTTACTAAGGATAATATTATTATACTTTGTTTTAAATTAATTTATCATGATAATCAATTACCTATGACAGAAGAATAATGGGGTCAAAATCGCAAGAAAACTAATACTTTTGTTTTTCAACATCAAACCGTTCTAAGAATGAAAATTACCACACACTCACTTCATCACTGAATTATAAAAAAAAATATTTATGACGATCAGCCACATACAAAGAGAACACATAGTGTTAATAACCCTATAAAAACTATATCTTGGTTTCTCAACTTCCCGCTGACATAAAAATATACATATTATAGATGTCGCCTCGTGTTTGATGCAAATATTTACAATAATAAACATTTTTAACACTTTTTGATATATAACTTTTTTTTTAATTTCCTTTATTTTAAATAAAAATATGAAGTTTCACACACGCATTACTCATAACCTAAATAGAAATTTTAGCTTGGGTCGGATGTAGATTATTTCAATGAAAGTATACAATTTTTGTAAGTATGCTGAAGAAACTTTTGATACCGATGTGACTATATATAGTCTTGTTCGGACAAGAACGAAAACGCTACAATGCTCCAAATTACTACTTTAAACCGAAATTAATTAGTGTATTCTTTTTGTTTGTGATTGACTTACACAAAAATTGAATTAAAGTTATTTTTATTCTTATTGTAAAAAGGTAGTAAATTTTATTTTATAGGGTTTTTACACAACCTAAATCAGGCAATCAAGTTTCGTATTATATTAGCCCAAACTCCGATCATTAATAAGAAACATTGGTTATCCCATAATGTTTTAGGAAAGGAAAAAAATGTCCAAAGAGTACCCTAGAATTTTGTCTTTTTTAATTTTAATAAATTATTGTTTGTTATTTAACTTTGAAATTTTATATGGAAAGCAGTAATCATTTACAACGTCCTCGCTATAATTAAGTACTAACGACCAGGTCGAAGCCTCAAAAGGCCACTTCTCTTAATGAATTGCTTAACTTTCACATTAACCTTTGAACATGTAATGGAGTGGAAAAGCGTGTAATTTATAAAGTTCAACCCTAATATGTTAACTATTTTTTATGGAATTAAATATTTAGAACAACAAACAATAAATATCCATATAGCAAGATCAGAAGAAAAATATGTCCATAATTTAAAGCTTTGCTATTACCATTATTGTAATATGCTTTGTGTATTTGGGTTAAGGTCCGAATATTTATAACATTTATCATATCAAATATTTTTAAGCAGTATCTCTGGTTATTAAATGTTACACTCTGGAAGTATAGAATTCATAAAATATCCCAGTAGTAAATAAAACTACGGTTTAACATTTTTTTTTTTTTTTTTTTGGCCAGGTATGATATCAAGAGGAATATCAGTTTGTATGTAAATTTCTCGAATTTATTAATTATTTAATTATTAGCACTTGAACTATGTTTAACTAAACTTCATTATTAACTCCAGTTGACTAAATAGGCTAAATTAGTCAGCTAAGTCTTGTTACTGAGTATCGAACGTACAATCAATTAATTTTAAGTTGTTTTTATTAATAATTAATTGGGCTAATCCTAACAATATTTTTGTCTGATTGATGCGTTGAAATGCTTTGAAACCTGTCTCAGTTTAATAATTGTTTTTTTAAAAATCTGTGGAGGAGTAGGACTTGACTTATAGTACTGAAGAGGGATTTCATAAAAAAGGCATGAAAATGCATGTTTGATTAAACAATAATGTTATTATTGTTTAATAATAATAATTGTACAATTATACATTATGTTGTACTATAATAACAATAGTAATTATTAAACAAAATATTATATTTTATGCCTTATATATAATCAAAATAACTCACATTACAAATTAGAGAAGAATCTTTAAAGAACCAGTTTTTGTTCAATAATTGTTTTCAATGTACATTATTTTAACTAATTAAATACAGTTTCCAACTAATAAATTCCTCATCTGCTTAGGGTAAGGCAGAAGAGTGTCATTACTACATACTCAGTGACCATTGCATTGCACCCTAAATGTAAAATGTCTACGTGTATATACTAAAACGCGTATAGTTGAATCTGTAAATATGTAACAAATACAATATTGTTTTTCTATATGAGTATTATTACCTACGTATTTGTACATTTTGTATTTGAAAATTTAAATGATCTAATGTATCAAAGAGTATTTGGAGGGTAGTCATAAGTGCTTGTTCATTTTAACACTTTAATTACAAAACAATAATTATGTGTTTACACTATTTCATTAATACACGTTTAAAGTACAATATTTATTAGATACTGTTTAAATGATTAATATTTGTAAAACACCCGTTACATTAAAGTTTTAAATTCATACAATAATGCAACGTAATAATTATAAGTTTTAAGTTTGTAACATTTTTTTAGAAAGTAAAACGCCTATGAAATTTACAAGTGGAATAGATTGATAAATGATTCAAGTTAACGATAACATTAATTCTCAAAAATCTGTAAAAAACAAAGTATGTGGTGTGAAAAAATGTTTTCTTTGAACCTCTATGTTTTGTTACCTTTGGTTAGTTTGTCGTTGTGCAGAGGTTAATGGAGAGCAGATGGCAGGTGGCTGGTAATAGCACTCCATCATCACGTACCTACCCTTTATGTGAAATATATATCTGTAGACTGACATCGTTTAATTTGTAATGTCTGTAAGTTAGCCATTGTGCAGAGGTCAATGGCTGGTAATAACACTGCACCAGTGCGTACATAAACTTTCCTTGTAGCCCACATTCCCTAGTGTATCTGCAGCTTACCTCGCTTAATGTGTAACGTCAGTAGGTTAGATGTTGTGCAGGAGTTAATGGAGAGCAGATGACAAATTTCTGATAATAACACTATTTCAGGGAGTACCTAAACGTTCTGTTTAGCCTACAGTCCCTATTACATAAGTAGGCCGACCTCGTTTAATGTGTAACTTCAGTAAGTTAGCCGTTGTGTAGAAGTTAATGGAGAGCAGATGAAAAATATCTGATAATAACACTATTTCAGGTCGTTCCTAAATGTTCCGTTTAGCCTTCAGTCCCTATTACATAAGTAGGCTGACCTCGATTAATGTGTTACTTCAGTAAGTTAGCCGTTGCATCAGCACGTACCTACAAGTTCCACGTATCTTACGTTCCTTTACACATATTTATTCTGACTCCATAATTGAACAGTTAAACTTGCTGAGAATGTGATATGCTTAAAGTGCATTTTAAAGTTCCTTATTGTTCCTTGTTGTACAAAAGTGTTGTATGGTAGTAGCACTTACTTACGTATTACGAGACCGTTTTTGAAACTCAGATTTGTTGCCTTATTAGATTTAATACGATAAACTATCTTTTATCTAGCGAAACTTTTCATATTATTGGTACTTATTATTTTAAGTAATTAAACTTCTTGTATAAATGATTTACCTTTCGACCCCCTAGTTGAATTTTCATGGTTTGGGCAAATAATAAACAAACGCACATAGGATAATTTCAGAAACAGATTTAGATTATAAGGCGTCGACTACCTGATTCAGAAACCAGACATTATTTTGCTTTGTTTCATACATTAAGATATATGTATGAACATCCTGTACGTTGTCCTGTACACAAGTCTTTAATTCTAAAATTTTAAACTTTGATTAATCTGTAACAATCTGGGCTTTTTTGATAAAAATGTCTATTAAAAAGTTATTACAATATCTAACTTCATTACATGTACATTTAATCACACTTCGACCAACCAATAGTGTGTGAGTATAACATGAGTGATGTGAAATGTAGAGGATGTTTTAAATAAAAACTTACTTAATTTGAAGGTAAAAAAGTTGAAACAAACTAATTTATAACAGGTATATTTTTTCAATTTACAACTTAATTTATCGTTATGCCATTGAATGAACAATATTTTTTGTTAATCCTTCAGGAGTATACACAAACAAATTAGATGATTTTCCAATAGGGCTGAAGTATATTAAGTGGCCTCCATCACAATCGAATTATTGATATTTCCGATCAGTCTATCTAAACTACCGAATTTCATTATAGTTATTTAAATTACAGTATAGTATCGGATCTGGCCAACAGAATTTAATTTATCTAAAATACTAAATAAGTATTCCGTATAGAGCTGAAGTATAATAAGTGGCCACCATCACAATCGAATTATAGATATTTCTGAATAGCCTATCTAAAATGACGAACCGAATTAGATTATAGTTATTTAAAGGCTGAATTATAATAAGTGGCCAACATCGCTATCAAGTTATCGATATTTCTAATTAGCCTATCTAAACTACCGAATTTCATTATCTTTATATTCATATTTCTTGTGTGCGTGTGTATGGAGCTGAACTCCTCCTAAACGGGTGGACCATCTTGGAATGTTTTACATTGGATCCAGCAGAATGTGCTACGATCTTAGTTTCAAATATATATATATATCTTAATGTATGAAACAAAGCAAAATAATGTCTACTTTCTGAATCAGGCAGTCGACGCCTTATAATCTAAATTTGTTTCTGAAATTATCCTATGTGCGTTTGTTTATTATTTGCCCAAACCATGCAAAAATAATATATATATTATTATATAATATTATATATAATAGTAATATATTATATAATAGTTATATATATATATATATATATATGCGTGAGTAGACTTAAAAGAAGATATTTGATGAAATTAAAATTTACCTCTGGTATTAGGAAACAAATGCAACTCTCACCTACTTCATAAAACTTATTGAAATATTTGTATTTATTCCTTTTGTGTAATAGAATTCTACAAACATCCATACCATTTTCGTCACTGCCGAAAGATAAAATAACAACGTCAAGAAGGCCTACGAGATCAGTGTTAATTATTATCAAACGTTAACGGCCTTTTTCAATAGTTTTTTTATTTATAATTGTGAAAGAATTGTTGGTAAAAAGACGTGAATTGAGTAAATTAGTCATTTCTGCAGTATATAGTAAATTTATATTTACTAAACAATATAAATACTCGTATAAGTTAAAATTGTTAAATAATGTTAAATTTGATTGTAGTTCATCAATGTAGATCTTTACTGTACTAAGTGATATACCTGTAAACTACTCCTAATCTCCCAGTACGCACCAGTAGTAATGTTTGTCATACATTGAGAGTGGATATTATATTGAGTAAAAAAAATATTCTAATAAAACTGTAATTTTATTTTCAAATAAATATCTTTAGGTTTTAACAAATATATCAAAAATAGTAGAACACTCTTTGCAATATTAACACAATATACAACAAGCGATACACTTTTTTATATAACAGCTGGTGTCTGTTACAGCTTATATGTTATTATATTATATGTTAAATTTCTCGACCCTTATTAATTATTATCACTTGCACTATGTTTATCTCAACATCATTACTAGCTCCAGTTAACTAAATAGGTTAAATTAGTCAGCTAAATTTTGTTACTGAGTATCAAACGTACAATCAATTAATTTTAAGTTGTTTTTATTAATAATTAATTGGCCAGATAGGCAATTGCTTTGGGCATAACATTGTTTGAATCTTTTCTTCCAGACCTGTTACTGTTGGTATTTCCGTAATTTTAATAGTTACTGTAATCGTTACAACTCTTTCATTATTTTATAATTTTATTGTAACAAAGTACGTTTCACATTTATAAGGCTCTGGAATGTACTTGAAATTTTCAGGAAACAGGATTCTTCCGCACATTTGTCATCGTTCAGCGAAACAAAAAAAAACAGTAACACTAAGTTTCTAGATCTGCAATTTGGTCTATTCTTCTGGTAAATAACTAACCTAATACGTAATTACAAACTAGGTTAAAATATAAAAAACATACCAAAGGGTTGTGGCAATACGTTACTTTATTTTTAACTTCTAGAAGTTGTGCTTTTATGTTTATCTGCCACAATCAAACATGTTAGTAAACTTTGCAAATCCAGTATTCATTACTATGACCTCAGCTGTATCCAACCCCATGTGTTTCGACCATGCGGTAAATAAAGTCTTTTAAAACAATTCAAATTTGAAAAAATATTTTAATTGTTTATGTTTTACAATCCAAAGGTAACTGACGTTGTACAGCTGTTAATTTCTGTGAAGTAAATTGAGTTCGCCGGAGCGCCAGAATTGTTGTTACAGTACAAATTTTACAAAATATTACACATGCAGTGCACAAAGGATAGTATTATGGATAAAACAATATAAGTTAGGCCTACCATCCAACCAATTATCCAGATTTATTAAAAAGGAAACTTAATAAAGTACTTCAATTTATTTGTCTTCTACGACCAATTCATAAGGGAATTTTACGCTGAACATTTTGATATTGTGGAATGAACACGACCATGCTATTAATGAGCTATTCCTATTAATCTGACAGCCCGTAAAAAACGAGATTTCCTTAACGAATATCCATAATGATTTTTTTGAATTAACTTCCTAACAAGCACAAGGCTAAATAAACTATTGCAATCTCAGTTTATCAGAATGAAAATAGATTACAAGAAACGGAAGTAGAGGGTTTTGACCGAAATAGGACCGTTAGAGCTACATACTGATTGTAATATAAATCCCACTTTGTTAGTTTTGTTTTGCTTTTTCTTAAACCATTCAGCTTACTATGTAGAATTTATTTATGTATTAGTATAAATTTAAATAGTTAAAAAATAGTCTAAATGTTTATTTTCTTTATTGGTTTAAATTGAATATCAACTTGTACAGTTTAAACTATTTTAATTAGATGGTAAATAAAAAACATCGATTTATAAACTTTTTGCATATGCTCTCTTTAAAATTTATAGATTTCAAATTATTTTTATAACATTTATTTCAATTCACTTTCAAGTCGTTTATTATGATAAGTAGCATACCCACACTACAATAGTAATCATTCAGCGCATATCTAGAAGTTATGTTTTCCGATAGTCGTAGACTAATTAATTTCTACTTATATATAAATTTAGACCAAGTTAATACAACTTTTTTTCTGCAACTAACAATAATTAAAGAATATAACATGTATTGCTATAACAAGTGTTAGCTCTCAGTATTAAATCAAATCATGCCTTCGTTAAACGTTATGGAAACTGCAATGCGCCAACTTTCTGCTCATGCCTTTTAAAAGCATAATTCCTAAACATACTGTAGAGTAATGGTGAGTTAATAAAAACACACACACACACATACACACACACACACACACACACACACACACACACACACACACACACACACACACAATTCATCATCGGAACAGTATGGTAAATTATGCTAATGTATGTAGATATTTTAAATCTTGGTATGTAACTAGATTACAAGACCTAGAAGTAATTATATATGATCTAAGTTTCATTCCTGGATATATTTATATATTTCTTGATGATAACAACAACTCAATCTCAGGTTGGCATCATAAATATAGAAAAACTTTATCACTCCTAAAACTTTATATAAGATTTCGTGACAATTTTCCTTTACCTCATCGTATTAATCATAAACGTAGTATGTCCCAGATGTATAACTACTTTCTTTTAAAAATAACAGAGGGCTCCATTATATTATATTACACTGTAACTTATTTTAATAACTAAGATACGGAACTCTATGAAGAAACTAAATTGGCCTTAGCTGTAGAACATTTAAATCCTACATCGTAATATAACTATCTGCAGTATAAATGTGCATTTGACCTACACTGTCTTTACCGTAGAAACTTAGTATGCAGTAGTACTTTGCGATAAATTACTAACTACAATCCCTGTTATGTTGGTACACCTGGGTCCCAGATTCAACCACGTAATGTTTAATAACATTATGTAACATTATGACAAGGTTTATTTACACAATATCGTACCGAGAAGACTTCTTTGTTATTTCTACAATGTTAATTTAATTTTTACTATAAGTATAGGCACAGCAATTCACAGTTAAATCTTTGCACAAACATTTATTTATTATCTATTTTAATCATTTACATAGATCCGTCTCATGATATACATATTGTAATGGAAAAATACCTATAACAAAGGACGGCCTGTTAATATGTAAACACATATACTCATATTTTAATACTTACAAACATAAAGATATAAAACTATGCCATGAGTTATTATATGTTGATATACGAGTAGAGTAGGTTTGTTGGTAAGGCTACATTAAATTGTATCGCGTCTTTCGATATTTCGTTGTATCGGTTATTTTTACAAGGGATTTGTGCTGAAATGGGTTTTGCTGGTGAAATATTTCACAAACCAATTGAAGTTTATCAACATATTTGTGGTGCGTTCGGTCAAGGAGTAATAAGTAAAAACAGAGTGAGGCATTGGTGCTAAAATTTCAAAACAATTTAAGAACTAGTATTTACGATAAGCATCGCAGTGGTAGACTAAGTCATGTGAGTGATGAATTCGTGGCGAAAATCAAGAAAACAATCCGTTTATGTCATCATTTCACGATTATGGAAGACTCAGAATATTTTAGAGAATTTTTGTCATGACAGTGCGGTTGGTAAAGTTGGTTACCATATGTTTTTTTCTCGATGTGTTTTAAACATCGTATCAAAAAACCACTATAAACATAGACTTCTTGCACTTCTTTGGAATATACGAAACAATTAGAAATAGCCGTTTTATTTTACAGTTGAAGCGCTTTAATCAAGTCTCATCACAGGTTAAGATACGATCAAAGACTTGGTTCCACTTTTGTCATAGTCTTAGTTATATCATAGCAGGACGAGGAGGTATCTCACACAAGCCTATAGATTCCCAGAGGTTACGTTCTGCCAGAGGCCGAGCCTTAAAGAGGTGACAAGAAAAAACCTATGTTATTATTGAGCCCGGAGCATGTTTGAGTCCACACTGTGCTAGATACTGAGAGCTACAAAA
This sequence comes from Homalodisca vitripennis, assembly GCF_021130785.1. Taxonomy (NCBI): domain Eukaryota; kingdom Metazoa; phylum Arthropoda; class Insecta; order Hemiptera; family Cicadellidae; genus Homalodisca; species Homalodisca vitripennis. The sequence continues at coordinate 173,344 of NW_025776164.1, forward strand.
GCCCGAGTACTGCCAGAAATCTAGGCCTCCTAGAGGCTAGGTTCCAGAGGATGAGAGCTCTTATAAGCTGACAGGTACCATTGGCTGACACATATTATAAACCAAGGCATGCTGCAGGCCGGAGCGAAATAAAGTGACCTACAAGATTAAAAAAACAATTGGAGACTGGGTCCGGCTAGAGATTCGAACTTGCAAGAGTCCAAGATTTGCCATACTGCAGGATCTCGTAGAGGCTGAGAGCTTATATAGTTCAGGAACTGAAAAAGTGGGGAACTGGTAGAGGCCAGGGTACTTACAAGGGTCTGGTAGGTTTTTAATCAAAGAGCTTCAAAAATAGAAGAATTTTTAAGAACCCGGGCCATCTGGAGATTGTTTGCTGCCAAGAACTGGACATTCTAGGGGCCTGGTGTATCTAAAAGCTTAAAAGACTCAAAGGTCAGAAAATTTCCAATATTTAGCACTGGTTGACTCCATGAATTTTCAGTTACTAGGATGTTCTAGAGGCTTAATGCCTTTAGTAGTTGCCCATATATACTATAAGCTGGTGCCTGCTTGATGCCGAAATCTGTCAAATATAAGAATCTCTTAGAGGCTGAAACTCAAGAAGTTTTAATTCAAGTACCTGACTGAGGCCAGAAACCCCAAAACAACGGAAGTTTACAGTGTTACGGAGTTAGTCTAATGTAAAGTCGTGTGGCTTTTTCGGAACCGTGTGATTCATATACGAGTCTTATAAACTGCACAAAAGTTATAACTAAATACTGTAGCGTTAGAGATAAATCTTAATAGAAAAACTTTGTTGGTACCATTTAGTTATAGACGGAGTGTTAAAATGAAGGAACAGGTGCAACAACATTCAAACATAAAATTTCAATCAAAATATTAGTTTCTATAAGTCCATAAAATATTACTTACCTGCAGATTTATTTGTATTCAACTGAAATATGCCATCTTGAATTTAGATTTAGTATTTAAAATTAAAAAGCAATATGACATTTTCTAACGCTTAGGTTATTTTTCAGTAGAATAGTATAATTTGGGGTTGATAAATCTTATTTATAAGATATCAAAATTTATTACAAAAAAGTGAATTTAGTATTAAACTGTTTGAAGTAATTGTATTAATCTACAATTTAAATTAATAAATCATTCATTATGAAATGTGAAATTTGCCAATATGTTTCTGCAATACATACCTAAGCTTCCTAATGCTTTAGTTGTAATAAATGTTATCTTAGACTGTCTTCTAAATTGTATCTATATTAAATACAGTAATGTTGTTATACGATTTTTAATTATTACTTTAAATATAATATAATTGTTAGTAATGGATTCAATTTATGCCATTTAAGTTTATAGTACTATTTTCATTTCGAATGAATTGGCGTCCATTAATTTCTTACCAGTTTCCACATATTTACATTATATTCATATAAATAGATATATATATATATATATATATATATATATATACATAGATTTTTTATATTTGAGTTAACAAAATAAAAGAAGGTAATTTATTATTTACTAAATAAGGATTTAAACGTAACTAGTACTACTTTAAAGAAGCAATAGTAGCACATTAATCTCTGTAATGTATCAGATTCGTCTTATTGTTGAGTTACAGCGTAGAGCTATCAAGCTACTTAGACCACCTGCTCTCGTTTAATAGAGAAGTATAGGCCATTTATTTTGTTTCATGTGACGTAACTTGTAACTGTGAGGCCATTCCATATAATTCAACAGTGCGCCATTTCAAGTTGACTACTCAGCCCATTTCACCGTCCGGTTACATCCAAAGGCTTTCAGGGTAACAGAGCACCTGGTCACGTGAAATGAGATTTTATTGGCTCTTCGTTTAACTTTGAACTTGGAATAAATGACTCATCCTGAGATCAGATTGTTTGTGACTATCAGTACTATAGTATAGTGTAGGAAATAAAGTTCTTTATCACAATTATATATACAAAAAAATTACATAACACAAAATTATACTTTTTACAATGGATTGTTATTATTTATTAAGGCTTTATTAAACTATGATGTTGTCCGTTAGTCAGTCCCAAATATAAATATCGACATAATTATTCTAGATCTATTCCAACGAAGAGAAAGTTGAGGACTAAACAAAAAAGTAGACATCCATCGTACAACCAAAATCTTATAAGCGAACATCATATATTCATTTAGTTAGCGCCAAGAGGCTTATTCAGACAAAACCTAGAAACCAAGGGCCTAAATTTGACCAGCAACGGCCGGGCAGGCAGGCTGCTTGCAAAGACAGGATCGCCCAGAGGTCACCCATCCAGAGAATAGACAAGCTCGAAGTTGCTTGTTTAATATACGTCTTGACGTTGTAGAACACGGTGCACTGTACTGATGGTATATTTCTGTCTTAGTTGAATTGGTTGAGTAATGTCATACACTATATTGTACCGGTTACTAAAGTTTTATCAGGATTTATAAAATCTTGTATAAGTCCGTCTCTACTATAAATCTCGATATGATTATTCTAGACCATTAAAACTTGGTTTGGAGGTTCCATTTTGTTCAAAGAAGAGTTGTATTATTTTGGGATCAAAAGATTAAAGAGCGTTCAATCTCTCTGTCTCCTTAGTGCCTATGCGATACCTCACTGTATAAATGTCTCAACTATTTGAAACTCTGAAAATAGGTTAATCTTTATCCAAGAAGAATCATATTGAGTTTCGTGTAAGAAAACAAAGGCCAAATCGAACGTGTATCCATCCGACTGTATGTGCTTCGATAACTATAACATTTCGTTTTGTCGGATTATTTGATAATTCGTTGCTTTGGTTTATTAGGAATGATGTACTAAAATGATACAAGAAATTATTATTCGCACTCATTATCATCCCAAAAAATATATAAACTATATAACTTGCAATTAACTCGTTTATATATGAAGATATTTTTTATTGAAATCTTATATTTAATATTAGATCGAACTTTTTTTTATAATTTTCAATTCCGTGACGATGACCATACGTTATTGATATAAAGTATTTCCGTTAGAACTAATATCTTCGACTTGTATTTTAAAAGACAGATTTATTTTGGAGGGGTCACATGAACTTTTTATGAATAAGCCAAAATTATAAAAAGTAGGTTTTACCAATCATGTCATTGAGAGAAAGAATTCTGGAAATATCTAAAATGGGCCATTAAACTAGAAGTTCTTCTAATAACCTTATTAAATACAAAGGTATTTAAATAACTGCGTTTAGTTTGTACCTACTAATAAAAATTTAAGAGTTTTCACAGAATAAACCATTCTACAGCATTTATTAAGCGTTCACTGTTTTTGCAGTGAATATTTGCAATAACTGATCGCATCAACCATCATCGCAGCAAACACATTAATAGAAGGAAATTAAGCTTTTACTAAAGAACTAGATTTGTTTGATACAAATTAAATATATAATTGTACAAAACTAACTGATAAAGCTAAAACAATACAAGTTCAATAGATGGTAAGATGGATATATGTATATGTCTATATTTCCTTATCATAAAAGAATGACGGGACTACGTTGTAAGAATACCATAGGCTCTACTTAAATACGTATTATGTGTGTCCATTTGTGAATAGGTCCGTCCTTACTACAGCACTTAATAGAGTGGTCCTAGACTTCAAACATTTATTTTAAGGTAAAACAAGTTCTGATTTTTTAAACATTTGTCTTACCGATCACTATGCCAACGAAGAGAAAGTTGAAGACTGAACAAAGAAGTCAACATCCATTTTACAAACTTATAAGCGAACGTCTTATATCCATTTAGTGAGCGCCAAGAGGCTTATTCAGACAAGAACTGGAAACCAAGGGCCTAAATTTGACCACCAATGGCCGGCCAGCCAGGATGCTTGCAAGGACAGGTTCGAATAGACACGCTCGAAGTTGCTTGATCAATATATGTCTTGATGTTGTAGAACACGGTGCACTGTAGTGATTCTATATTCCTGTCGTTATATTACTTAGCTGAATTGGTCGAGTAATGTTATACACTATATTGTACCGATTACTAAAGTTTTATCAGGAATTATATAATCTTTTCGAGTTTTAAAGCGTGTAAGGAAAATAAGTACTTAAGCGTTTACTTATTTTAAATCTATTTCCTTATCCCTAATAAACACACACTTATTTGACGGACTATTAACGTGTAATAACATAAATTACCGCAGGATGCCGTTTGTAATAAGCTGTTTAATTTATGCACTGCGAACATTAAACTGGACGGCTTTAACGACTCTACCTTGGGGGCAGTAACAACGTGGTCGATCTAACTTTTCTAATAAACTATGAACTATGTTTAACGTAATAACATGCAACTTGCTTGCTCAAAAGCACTGAACTCCATATCTAGTTTATGAATTATTTTCATCAACTGTAAAAGGGAACTCTTATTAACGTAGTTGCTTATAGTGATTTCTGTTGCTAAAATTTGTATTTATAATAATATCGATTTTTAACTAACAGCAAATCTTCCTTACCTGTACCTAGCACACTAATTATAAGTAATGAATAATTAATAAACATAAATAACTAGAAGCGTTTTACGTATAAATTAGTGTAATATTATAGAGCAGTTGTTTATTAATAATTATACAACAATAATTTTTATATAAGTTCCAACCTTTTATACAATACTTAAGTTTTTTATTTTTATTATTTGTTAACATCATCCTTACGAAACAAATGCATTTAGATGTAAAAGCATTGATATATTGTAGCTACGTTGGACGGTTATGTGTTTACACAACTAAAATACAAATATAAAATGCAATAGACCGTTGTTTACTGTTTATATTTTAACGGCACTTCTTGTTTTCTGCATGCCTGTAACAGCAAACACCAAAAAACTAATTACGTAGAAACAATCTTATTATTTATATTGAACTCATTAGCTGATAAATTATAGAGCAGTTGTTTATTACAAATAATAACCTTATATACAAATTATTACCCTTTGTAAATTTTTTAACAAACAGTTAACTGTCACAATAATTAATTTTTTTATATTACCAATAAGCATTTATTGTTTTACAAATTTATGAGATCATATATCTATTGAGATATAAAATGTTTCAAATTATAAAATGTTTAAGAATTATTTGGTTTTAAACTAATGTAATATTGCATTTGGGAAAACATGAATGTCTACTCTCTTCCCCAACCTTTCCACCCTGCATATGCTATAACTCCGAAAGCAAACGCAAAAGTTTCTTCAAATAAAAGCATTGATTGAGTTGTGTCTAGCTTTCTTTTTCCACGCAAACAATTTTAAAAGTCCTTATTGTTTTCTAGCACATATATTATTTTCATGTCGGGCTTATGCCTCACCGTGTTTATTTGTATTTACTATAAAACTACACCACCAAATTTGTATAACGTTCTACCAGTTTATCTTTAAACTAGGTGGTGAAATTCCTTCATGATAAAAATAATATTTATTTATTCGGGCCTACTACTCTCTGCGGAAACACAGGACAGGCTTGTTTATAATGGCTAGGTAATTGTGCAATAGTCATGTTATGTTTTTCTAAATTTTATCATTTATTTAAAAATTATATTAATAAAAATTTCATGGTTATGAAATACTATATAACATGTTTTATATATTAACTAAACAATAAATAATATTATTCAATTTGGAAAATAACTTAAAATAATTTAAACGAGAATAAAACGCCAAATAAGAATTTTAATACAAAGATGCTCACATGTATCATTATACAACAAATTTTCACATAGATAAAGATAATAAATATTTTTTTTCTGGTCGAACTTCTATTAATTTTTCTGTACCTTAGCTTATAAGATTTTACTCAATTAATTTAAGTAAGGATTTGAGGTTGTCTTAAAACAGTTTTTTCTAATTTTAAAGGGCGAATTTCTACATAAATTTTATGGAATCAAAGTTCGGTTTATAAGAAATTTGGACATTTTTCATAGACCATTTTACAAAATTAATGTACCATAGAGTAAATGGTGTTTCAGAAGTAGATAGCATGGTCTGCTAGTGATCGCTGTAGCGGGTACGTGAGGTGGATAGAGATCTTCTGGTTAATAAGTAGAAACGAACTCCCCTAATTGGTTTATTAGTTCACCACTTTACTTTTAGTCAACAAAGTTTGTATTATTTCAAGGATTTGCTACACGTGGGAAAAATGTGAAATCAGTAGTTGGTTTTATTTAATAATAAACTCAATGTTTACGATTATAACTTATATACATGCTGTTTTCACAGGTGTTGTTTATTATTTAATTACTGATATAGTGTTAGTATCTATAAAAATATGATTATTTTTAATAAAACATTTGTTTTAAATAGAACCAAATATTCAGTTATAGCTTTTTTAAATATCAAAATACGGAGTGAACCTCACCATGTCACGCCAAGTTTTTTGTCAATACTATTCTGTTCAATTAAATTGACTAATAGTAAAAACCTAGCAATAAATAGTACAACGTGTTCTGGGAGAAACTCAGAAGTTTACAGTACAAAAAAAAATCAATTGTCTACATGACGCAAAGAATATTACTATTGGTTTTCACTAACATAGCAGCTGATTTCGTAACAAAATAATGAAAAATTTGCATTATTTTTCTTTTATATTTGTTCAAATATATTTTTTTCATTATATGAGATCATGGCTCAAATAATAATATTAAAGCAAATAAAATACAAATAATCAGTTTTTACCTCAAATGAATAAGTTTAATAAAGAACACAGAAATTTATAACGTTTTTTGTTAATGGATTGCAAATTGTGTCTGGTAATCAACACAAAAATAATTAAATATAAAAAGAATATTTAATATTTACTATACTACAAATAAATCAAATATATTATTATAGTTATAGTGCTTTTTTCGAAACCTTTGAGATTTGACTTAATACGTTTTATATTTTGTATCCTATTTTATACAGATGGACCTTTATTAAGTACTTCGGAAACTATGATATACAAAATTATTTCGAATAACCTTTCAAAAGCAGTTCAGATTGTACAATGAATTCCAAATCAGGAATGATTTTTCGTGTCAATGTTGAAATAATACTTTCAATAGTGTTTATGAAATATTTCAAATTATTTAATAAATGGGCGGATTAACCTGATGTATAATGTAATTGAAAGGGCGGTTTCAAATAAAAGCTGCTTGCTTAACCGTAAAGTGTAAATTTGTTAAATTTTATTCTCGAGAGCAGCGACGCGACATCACTTAAGATGACGCTTTTATATTAAATTACAGCCGCAAACCTACAAATTATCTGCACGCTCGGACTCGTTTGCGGTCTTTTACATGTTTGTATGGCTATTGCCTATCATACAAAATAGCCAAAACATGTCAGTAAAAATCGAAATCTCAATATGTTTAGAATATATCCAGACGTACCAGAACTCAATTTACACCCCGAGATGTAAAGGGTTATTTACCCATAACTTATGTTAGGAACATCGTAGAGAAGTTTTATTCAAGTCATTTTGTGGTTTTATTCATGTCAAAAGATAGGGGTTGCAATTATAAAATGTAAAGTTACCCCCAGTACCACCTTTTGAAAAGAGGGGGTTTCTTAAAATTAAAAAACTAAAAAAAGTATTTCAATAGTTATGGTGAAGTTTGCACATCGATATCTCAACCCGTTTGTAATATATCCAGGTGTGTCAGGACTTAAATGACACCCTGTATATTACTGTGAAGGGATGAAGTAGTTCGTCCATGATATAATTTACTTCATTCTTATCAAAAACAAAGTCTTCTGCCTCTGAAGGTCAATGTGATTCTAAATTGTTAAGGTAAATGGTAGTTAATTTAAGATTAACTAATTTCAGAGAATATCGATTCTGCTAATACAAACTTTATAATAGGTATAACCAATAATAGAGTACTTATTTCTAAAATTTAACTAATCGTTTGTGCACAATTACTTACACTTTCACTAGAACATAGTTGGAAACTTCAATTATGGTAATTAGCCATATTAAAAGCTAAATTGTGTACAATATTTTCAAAGAATATAACAATTAGTTTACGAACAAATCCACAAAGAAAGCATAAAAAAATAAAAAGATTTGGAACGTCTTGTCTCGATTTATTTATGTTTTGGAAAGTTTTTACTAAAAATGTTTTTGTGTTTCAGAAACTTTGTAGTATTTTCTAATTATTTTTAAATACTGATTGAGAAAAAGAAGTTGAATTTGTGAAACATAATTAAATTATGTGAATTTTCATATTAATTGTTTCTCTGTAAGTAAGCCCATAAAAATTACTCTTAAATAAATACGTATATAAATACATGAGGTTGGCTTAAATTATTACATAAGGGGGAAACAGTTCAATGATATATAGTAAAGTAATAATAACTGCCCTGCTTATTTTCCATTTCAATATAATGCTTTCCATTTATTTCTTCCAGTTACATAATAATATAAATAATTTAAGTCGAAACATTCAATTTGAATTTATTACATTGGTTTTGCCTCTTCCATTATAGCGTTTTCTCTATATATACATCTAAATTTAATATATTATAATTTTTATTTGATTGTATTCAAAAAATTAGTTCATTCTGTCCTTACACTATTCTTAGCATTACATAATTAATGAACATTCTTCCTACTTTCAACATTCCTGCGTTGTACACTAATATTCAGAAATAGTGAGATTGTTGGATCTACTTATTTTGAAACTGTTTAGTGATATTCAAAGCTACTACCGAGAAGAAAATGCTTAGTTGCTTATTACAATACCAAATATCTTGCCGCCACTCTTTGAGTTCCAAATCTGATATAAAACCTTATTAAAATAAATTTGATTATGTAGTAACTGCACTCTTAGTACTAAGTGATAAAAACAGTTGTTCAAATTAAGGATATTGTTATTTATTATTAAATATTTTGAATAATTTAATGCGATAAATATTCCAGTAAAGCTAAAAAATTAATTGTGTTATTACTAATTTTTTTACCTCTAAAACTTTTATACTTTACTTCGTTTAAACCATGTATGACCTAGTACATTTTTCAATCAAATAACACATTAATCTTACAGAAAGCAGCACATATGCGATTAATATGCGAATGTAAGTATTTTTTTTTACTTCATTATTTTACAATCGTAAATCAACAATTGGTTTTTTTTATTGGATTTGGTATGTCTAGTTTACAAGGGTATCCGGTGCTTATATCATCAGAGCTAATAAATAAGTATCTAACAACCTTAACAATCCATTTTTCATTATAAAAATACATACAACTGTTTTCATTATACTTAAGGGAGTATACTTTTATTAATTAGCATTACATGAAGGAATTTTAGATAGGATACGCAATTAAGTTTAAATAGGTAGGAGTACACCTTGTTACAGACTTCGCTTAATTTACGTACAGAATTAAAAATACATCTCATTTCAGTCTTTATAATGTCCTGAAGACATTGAGTGAGTCAAAGAATTATATACAGAAAACTTACATCCTCCAGCATACGAAAGAAAAATAACTGTGACACAATTGGTAAAATTTGTCTGCACCAGATTTCGTGTTATTCGTGGTATAAAATAGTATTCGCGTTTATGTAGCGAAAAAAATTATTGGGTGGAATAAGGGGTGTTTTCAATCATTAATATATGTTTATGTTACAAAATATTTTTGGAATATATAAAATTAGAATGTTATTATAGATTATCAGCTTTTATCCTTTGCCTATTTCTATTTATACCTACTTCAATTTATGTTGTTGTTTCCGTATAGTTGAGTATAAAATAGTTGACGTATCACATTGTAAAGTGTTACATCACGTCTGTGTCCTTTATTGTAGGAAATATAGGTAAATATTTAAAATTATTACCGGATATACATGAAGATTTATTACTAGGTTAAGAGGATGGTACTTGAGAATCATTGTTCAGAATATAATAAGTATCAACAATGCAAGGTCAAGGAATGTCATCCAGAGAAATGAATTTAAGTGTTATTGCCATATATAGAATTATTTATTTGCTGCCATAAAAATTCCCGGTCTAGTGACATCGTTTCCCTACTTTGAAAATATGAGATCTTTTGTATGACATCTTGACCATTGATGGTATGCACAATTCATACAAATTAATTTAATTCATTTTTAATTACAGGCCTTTCTTAATACAGACTTCTAGGCGGCTGACACAACTCAGATGATTTAGATTAATATAAATGCCTCTTTAAATTATGAGGTTAGGTCTTTGTGATGCAACCGAGGCAGATTTTAAAATGTTTCCATTATTATTTTCTAGAAGAAAACTAGATATTTAAGACTTTTTAGTGGTATCTTGGTCAATAAATTTAGCGTAATCGAGTAAAAAAACTTTCTCTTACCACACTGATAATTCTAGGTCCTTAGAAATAATCCAGAGACTTACAATATTTTCGTTGCTTTGGATTCCCAAAAACTGCTTCATGAACTGATGATTTCAGGTTCTTGGAATGACTTCTAGACTGCAGGTACTTGTCCATTAAGAGTTGTTTCCGTGTAAAGATTGACGTTTTAGAATTTCATCCCTCTTTCATGAATAATTTAGAATTGTAGACATCTAATTGCTTATTTCGTTTAGAATTTTAAGCAGTCAGTATGTAGTGGAGGCATTTCATGGTTGTTTATTTTTGTAATAATGTTGTGTGGAGATTAGTAAAGATAATCACTTTTGACATTTTGATACAAGTAAATTGGTCAGACTTAAAATGTTTAGAGAAGTTTTGTTTAATATTTAATTGTCATAGTTACTCCTTTCAATAATAGTAATATTAATATATAATTATCGTAATATGTATAACACATTTATTGCAGCTTTATACAAATAATATTGAGTAGGTACACCCCAGGTAAGTTGCACACTGTGATGTATATGCCGCAGTCAACATGTTAAACAATTGTTAATCTTTAATAATGGCCGCTTTAATCTGGCCCACATCAATCCACTCTGACCTTCAGAGGCAATATGTAGGCATATTTAGGTTTCAACATGCGATACTTCTCCGAGTTAATGGTGTGACTGAAACTAGTGCGGGTGTGTTAGAACTGTTGTTACCATTCTTATTTCCTAGAAGACAAAAGAGCAGATCCACTCCCACCGAATATCGCGATTCTCCTTACTGCATCTCCCCTCTTAGCCACTTTAGGTCAGACTCTAAAAAGTAATTTGTGGTAAAATTTCGAACAGCTGCCATTCTCCTCTATCAGTGCACATCTGTAGGGTATGTGGATTACATAGGCACTGCAAGTTTTAGTAGCATAATTTAATGACGATGTGTCCTAACCTTGGTTTTACCCGATATCAACTACCTGCATCATATTCGGTTGTTTATGGGAGTGGCATAAAAAGATATTTTGCCCAAAATAACAATTAGCAATAGATATTTTTTATATCAAATTTCTATGCCCCAAATATTATCGCTTGTGCAAATGATAATACATGATAAATATAGAAATATTTAATCTTTCTTTTGTTTAATTTTTTAGCGTTAAGTTGTTTGTGTTTTCGATAATATATTTCGACAAATGCAATAAAATTACATTTTAGTTCACTTTGTGATTACCAAAAAGACAAAGGATGATTCCAGAGCGTACAGTTTAATAGCATTAGATTCCAGAACACATTTTACTGCAGAGTGTTTGCCTAAAGTAGAAAACAAACTCAGTTATTATTAAATATTAATAAAAACACTACTTTTCCAAATTGTTTATTATTTCGGGCGAGGCCTTTCAAAACCAAAGGTTTCATCTTCAGGCAACTCCACAAATAAATATTTACATATTGTTTGTTAAAATTAATATTAAATTAACATATGGTGTAAAATGTAAATACAAAAATTTTGGAAATATTTCAGCCAGTATGAAAAAATTATATTTGACTAGAGTTTAATTTTTGAATAAATTCAGAAGAAAGGAGATTGGAATTTTCAATAGGGCCCTCTTCATTGTTCATGAGTTTTTCTTTACTTCTGTTTATGTATAGTGTTTCCCAAGCATTCAAGTTCATTGGTTTTGTTATTTCTTTTATTAATTTTAGATTTGTAATTGATGTTCTGTGTCCTGATTACAATCTAAAGATTACAAGAGATAATCTTTACAAGTATTTTACAAGTATTTAAGAGGACATATCCATTAAAATTTAACCCTTTGTTGACTAATTATAGTCTTACTAGACTAGCTCTCACACAGTGTCAGAATGGGTAGCCCTGACATATCCTCTTACAAGGTAAAAAATATAGATGAGAATCTATAGATACGAGTAAAATTGAGCGTTACGTTTGAGACATAGTTACTTGGAAGATAGTAAAGCTTATTTTGGCAGAATATAGATAACACTATAGTATCATAGTTACAATGGTTGAAAGAGACCGTCATAAACACTTGTAATGGCGTGGTGGGTTGAGAATATTTACATAGCAATAATACCCTTTCTTTCTTTCACACCTCTTCATATTGTATGACATTCTAAAACGTTTCATCTCACTTTATGTATCTATATATTGTACTAACGTTGTTATTGAGATAACTTAAATAAAATAATTTAACTTTGTTTTAAAATGTAATTTATGTATTCCCTTATCGTTATTGCTGCATTGATTTCATAAAGACGACAACAGTTACTTTTAAAATGGCGAATTTTTAGTTTTAATCTTAAATTAAATCTGTGATTATATTAGATATTAATTCTTACATTTAAATTAGTCAAACTAATCATGTAATTCTAGAATACCAATTTAACAGTGTGTAAGGACTGATACTAAGCTGTACATATATGTTGATTGTTTAAATCTATTCTACGCATTGCAGAAATTTGTGTTAACAAATACGTGTATGTTTTTTCTATATCTCCTATGACGTAATTTTCTTTATTGTTAAATTGTTACATCATGTGCAAAATATTCGATTCTTCTTCTTTTTTCAATGATATAAAGCTGCTAAAATATTGTTTAAACTAAATGCCGTTAAAATAATGTGCTTTTTGTTACTTTATTCGTTCTGTTTTGACAAGGAGCTAAGAAACATTGCATTGATCTTAGTCCTCATAGGAATTTTGCATTACCTCCCTGGGTGGAAATATATTCAAGAGAGGTGAGGTTTAGGAGGAAGAGCTCTTGTCGAGATTTACGTGTCTCTATCTACTATCTGTCAATCATGTCACCTTGGTAGGAGACACTCTAGATAAACGGGCAGGGATAGTACGCTCTTATGTATATAATAATAAAAGAGCTCCATCCACTCGAAAATTCATTCTCCGCGGTAGACTACACTTACCCTTGAAAACCAACGACGTTACAATCGCGGTTACTGATGTGCAACCCCTGGGCCTTAATAAGGTTACCCAAGTTTGGGTGACCCAATGGATTGCTGTTCCCTTTGTAGATTATGCGAGAAGGTAGAAACTAAGTAAAATAGCTACCGCCTACGGTAATACATTCGGTTACAAAAATTCTAAAGGGGTAGTCTAAGGCTCGATGTTGGAGTAATTCTGAAAATTAATTCACTAGATATATACTTTTTGGCAACATTTTGTAGAATATTATCGATATCTCTTTCGATGAAGAATTTTGAATTCAGATTACAAGTAATATCTTTTTCAGAATCTTCAATGCATAGGTATTTATATTTTACTTAGTATAGCCAAAGAAAAAAAGAATAGTGGCTAGGAAATAAGACAATACGTATAAAGAAAAAATTACGAAAAACAAATCATTAAAAAGCACACCGGTAACTAAAAAAGTGTATCCATCTGTTTCATTAGTTTCCTGTCCGTGTTCCATTTGAAATGATCATTCTTTTCGTAAAGTATAACTAGACATAAACAAATAATTCAAAAACAGCCAAGTTAGTTATTTATTTTTTAGGTATACTACTTTTGATTAGAAATTTATTTACATCCAATTTATAAACTTAAAAGTACATTTAATGCGAACTCTCTGCACAAAGAAATGCAAAATTTTGTAATAAATTCATTTTTAAATCTAGGAATCCATTGGAAACTAAAATATTTTGGCATTCATTAGAAACCAGTTATTTATTAAGATGTACTTAAATAATAAAATTTTGAAGCAATAACATATATATTTTTAAAATAGTCTTTATTTCCCTTTGAATTATAGTCTCTAAGTGTAATATTTGTGTATAATTTGACAAAATTATGTTTATTGTTATTGAAATAATAGTTAGTTCTATAAATTGGTTTGTGATATTTATTTAATAAGGGATAAAATTAGACTGTAAATTTCACTATTGTTAACTCATATGAGCAGGTTAAAAAAATGTCCAATCTTTGCACGTGTTTAAACGTATAATCTACTCATAAAAATATTATAAAGAATGAGTTATTGATCTTAGTTTCATGTTCATATTCTTTCAGGACTACTACCATAGCTACCGCAATATAAGCAATAATAAAATTATAATTTTTACATTTTAAAGATACAGATATATTACCTAATTTTCCTTCCTAAGAATGGGCTATTTGACGGAATGGGTACCTACTTGTTATCTTTAATTACAGTAAAAAAAAAAAAAAAAACATTATTGTTGACCATAGTTATATTCATTGATATGAAATTGAGCCGTTGCTCCTAATTCGAATAGAAAAGTTCTTCCCAACTGCACACTTGATTAACTAACCTACGATTAAGTTTGCTCCTCCAGATCATAATTTTTTTCATTCAATGTTTATTGAAATTTAATTCGGCTGTTGCCATTTATAAAAATGTAATGAATATAAATAAAAGTTGTTTAAAATGTATTTGGTCATACAGATCATACATTTTTAGTTTGGTTATTTTTGGCAAAAACGTATAAATATAAAATAATTTAATCGAAAGGAATAAGGGGTCTTTAGTGTAGTGGAAGCGCAAGAGACAGTTCCTGATTCGAGTCCCCTGTGGAGCAAAAACGTTTTGTAATCAAATTATTATGGAAATTAAATTTTGCTATTATAATTTGTACTAATTAAAGTAAATAGTTATATATATCGTTATCCGTTAAAGTTTATATATTACGTGCTTTTTTAAACTTATCCAGCTAATGGAAGCAGATATAAAATATGTATGTGAAAAATAGAAGATTTTGAATAAGAAAATGACTAATTTGGCTATTTTATTGGATAATAAATCATATCATTGATACCTTGGTAATGTAGATACTATGCAGTCCGGGTGTTTTATTTCTGAAAAAGTTTTTTGTAAATTAATTATATTTATTCACTGTACACATTTATTCTAACCTATATTTATCCTAATTAATTACGTTAATCCCGAATAGTAACCTACCGTCTACACTACTTCAGCCTATTACACTTGGATCAGTAATTAGTTATTATCTATTTTTTCTACATCCACAGTTTTCATTGAAATAAAAATCCACATTGATATCCACTATTCATAATTTTGTTTCTATTATAAGCTGTTACATAGCTGTTACAAATGAGAATACATTTACTCATAGACGTACCGAGTATTTGCGGAACACCGTGTTTATATCCGTTAACATAAACATGTTGGATAAAATTGCACTCTATAAAAATCGTAGTGAAATTTTTCATTTCAAGCAATGAACATATAATTTTAATCAAAATGCATCACAAGTTGCTAAATGCTAAAGATGTACGTCCATATATCTCATCGAGTAATTGCGTAGTGACGATGTACAACCAGCTCAGCCAATAAACGTATGAAGGAAAAAAACTATTTAGATGTAAATTCAACTTTTCCATTACGACAGTGTTATACCTGTTTCCGCATTGTAGATATTGTTCGTTTAAGGCCTGAAAATATCATCAGTATTACCTTTTTGGGATATAACAAAACAATGTTAAGATTATCAGCACTTAAGATAAGTACATTAAGTGTTAATACCTGCTGCATTGCGGATTCTGCAGTGGATTTTTAAGACACCTTAAGAACAACGCCTAAGTGTTTTCTATCTTAAATGGCGTCGTAATATAAAGATTGTTTGTAGGTAAATGAATTGCAAAATGGATGATATACTCAAATACTTTTAGTACTTATATCGTTTAATTAAGTACCATTTTCTTAACTGTACGGACTATTTGGGTAAAATTTACGGCACTTACATTCTCAAATTAGATGCACGGTGAAGCAGAGTATTCAATATTTCGGCTGTACCGTTTAATCAACGTATAACTTATCAAAACATAATCAAAACTGTTTTTTGTATCCTCTTAGGAATACCACCCATAACTGACTCACGTATCCCCATTCATGGTATTTTTATCATATTTAGCAAGTGTTCTTAAAATGTATAATCTGGGAGCCATTCTTTAAAAGAATGATATTAACGGTAATGAAAAAATGGGTAGCATTAAAATATGTGTCACTTCCAATACAGGTTAATCAATTTAAATTTGAAGAATTTAAATGTATTTTACCTAATACTTGTTATGAAGAAAAGTGTTCATTTGTAGGTGAGAAAACATTTCAGCAGACAAATGAGAAAATATACTGTCTTTAGATGAGGTAAAACTGTATGGATCGAAATCGTATTGTATCGAAAACTCTTACTTCTGTATGTTTTTTTTAAAGTTCAAATATGTTAAGCATAAAAAAAGTTTTTCTCTAATTTGCGCTATGTATATCAATATGGTCTTAATTAGTTTGCCATGAAATATGGCACACTAGACACAATGTACTCTCTTTCATCTAAATTTTAAATGGAACAAATATTAGTTTCGAAATATTAATTACACTAATGTTTTGCATTTACTAAATGATATTTTTTTTTAAGAGGAATTATCTTACACCTGAAGTTGGAGTGTAACTGCTAGTTTATGATATTGTACTCCATAAATAATAAAATGTATAAACCATATCAAAATATGATCAGTCGTATTTATTATTAAATGCAGTACCTTCCATACATTTGTAACTAAAACTACGGGTGTTAAAGATTCTAGGCTATAATATTGTCCTTATGGAGATAACATAAGGATAGGCCAGTTCTATACAATTCAAGATTATTGAAGCAAATAAAGAGAGTATATACAATCATTTATAAGGTTTCACAATGCTTCTAAATTGCTTATTATTAATTATATCTTAAAAACATATCTCGGATGTGTTTGAAATAGAAAACCCAAATGAAACTTCAGGAGATTGCAGTTTTTGCCAGCCAGAAGCTAAACCATTCCCCGCACGTCATGACTTGCTGGCAACTAGTAGTGCTACGTTCACAGTTTCTTAAATACTGCCAAGACAGAAGACAAGAGAAGCATTTGAAGAAAGTACCGCTTTCCTGCAGTGTTTAAGGGTATTGATTCATTGCTACTACAGAACTGTACCTTTGTAACACAATCTGAACTTATCAACTAGTAGCCAATGCACAACTAGCTCGTCACTTATTTTTACTCAGGAGGAGAATGTAATTAAACTCCAGTTATAAGGTTCACGCATAATTAAATTAAAATAGGTTTTGAACACTTACCCTTCCACTCAGCTCTTAAATAATGCAAATTCCTTCACAATTTAATTTAATGAGTATAAAAATTACATTACTTATACTTCTTTTAACACAGATAAACAGACATACAAGCACATAAACTGACGGGCGGACAGGAAGTCAGGCAGGCGGACAGACAGCTCACATTCAAACACCACACGCACACAAGCATTGCTCAACGCCTGCACCGGTCGAGCAACAAAAGGATAAACTGTAGGGTCCAATGGACCGAATAAGGGGCAGGGTAGTTCGTAGTAGTGTATTCCGTGAGATAATATCCAAACATTAGTTGATTAATTGAAATTACATATGCAATCCAATTCAATAATTAAGGGCCAGGTTATATTATGTGGTTTGTCTCTTTGTTTTCAACAAAAAGGCGAATTTTTAAAATTTCCAGCGAGAATAAAAACGGGAATTACCATTATCTTTATTATAGTAATAAAAATATACATGTTTTATATTCATATTTTGCTTACATTCTATTCGTGCATACATAAATACGCTTTGTATATGGAGAAAGTGTACCATATTTATTACATTCCTTTAATGTATAAATGGAACTGTTATATTGTCATGTTTTGTAGTATTTGTTAGGCATCATGTATTATTAAAAAGGTGATGACAGTCTATTATAATAATGGTTGTAGTTTCTGGCACAAAAATACTTATGGATTCCTCTCCATTACTATACGGTCTCCAAACATAATAACAAAATGTTTCTTTCATGCTATAATTACATACTTATGTAACTGACATCCTGAATTCGGAACAGAGGTGTGAAATCCAGGACATCTCTGGAACCATTAAAAGTCCATATACGAGCTTGTAAATACACATTAACACATATGGTATCCTCGTGAATAGATCTGGGTTTGGCTCTAATGATCACTGTATTTCTTGTTTTAAAACTAATCCTACATAAATTTTTACAAGTAATAGGCTTTATTTTGTTGGTTAATAAAGGTGTTTTATACATTTTTATCAAATTTTATACTATACACAATATTATTAGGCACACACACGTGTAACTATTGAATTGTGTGTTACAGAAGTATTTTCATAGAAGATTTTTACAACAATTTGGATAGACGTATCATATCTGTTAACCAACTTTAAAGAATTTCAAGCGGTTTTTTCCCATGAACGTTTAAAATATATTATAATAATAGGCAGATATAAATTTAAGATAGTTTGTTTAAGTTGTTTAAGTTTAAGTTGTTGTTAAAAATCAACAGTTAAAATATCTCACGCACACAAGAAAAACAAGTGATGACTCAATATAAAGTGGTAACTAATGTATTTTCAACAAATACAAATAATTATAATTTTGATACATCATGAGATATTATTGTATTTAGTATGAATATTTTTGATATTTATATTATAAAATCTCCAACTACATTGTCCCAGTTACTGTAGAACATTGTCTTTCAATTAAATGCTTCTAAAATTTCATGGCCTGCGTGTCTCCAAAGATTTTACATTTTAGTCCTCGAACAAAAGTTTGGAGGCTCCGGGTTTATTGTATAGTAAAAATATTTTAGGTCGATAATTTTTATGACCACAATAGGAAATTATAAACGTCTACACAAGTATATAGGTAACCAAATTGTATTTTTATTACTTTTTTTAATTTTAAAAGCGAATACCTAGTAAGCAGTTTAAGAAAATTGTATTTTTCCAATAGATAAGCAAATATTAAGGTTTGATATATTTGGTGTCTTTCCTACATTAATTCTTCATAGTTTTGTTTAAAATTATACATTGACTTTTAAAAACCCACCTACAGTTATTATTAGTACATTTATGTCATCGTAAGTACAAGTAAAATGTACATATCGAGACAATGACGTCATTAGACAAGGCTTAGTGTTTGTATTGGCCGTCGTAGCCCACCTGTGCCCAGCGGTTAGTTCAGTAATAACAAGAGAAGTGGTGCACATCCCTAGGGTTTACCATAACAACACTTGGGCAACATTTTGCTAGAGCCTTGGCTATAAACTAACATCCTCTCAAATATATATGATTACAAATTAAGATTGATTTACTGAAATCCACTTACACCTTATATAAATATTTTTTATTTATAATCCATGTTCTTCATTCTTAACGTTTATAGTTTATTGATATAGGCTCCCGCGTGGGAGAAATATTTAATTATTTTTATAAATTTATACAAAGAGATGTTTTAGTTGTTATCCATTGATTAACACTGAGATAATCTTTAGCGTCTAGTAACTTTAGTTGAACTTTGATAAAAAACTAATTTCTCTCATGTATCATAGAAAGACGTTAAATTGAAAGAATCATGGCCAGTTTGCTTATCTGCCTATGAGCGAACTCAAATCGCAAAGTTTCATTAAATGTAGACTCTTATAGGTTTGGTTTGGAAATGGTAGTTTAGATTAAAAAGAAATTGTATATCATGTAAAGTAAATCACCCATTGCCATTCAAATTGGACAAAACCAAGACCTCTATTAGACGTATAAGGAAGTGGACGCGGTGAAATGGTCAGAATATTGCAAGAAAATATTTACTACTGGCTTTTTAGAAAAGAATGGACACTCCAGACGGCTCTAGAATGTATTTAGGGTTTAGTTTTGTTATTTTTTTCATTAATTTTAATTTTTATCTGCGTAATTCTCATTGAGACAAGAGTTTAAATCTGAGGATTGTGAGGTGGATTATTGCTGGCTTGGTTCTAATATTGGCCACAACTATTTAAAAATATATTTTAAAGTAAAAATCTATATATCGCTTGTCCTCATGGGTCACTAGTCTGTGCGAGGATTTTATCTATGATAATGTAGTATCTTATTAATCTTATACCTGTATTTCTAAATTATATCAATACTGCAATAAAATATATAAACTATAAAAAAACTTAATACTTTTCTCTTATGTTGTAACGCAATTCGGTAAATTATAGTTGTAACGTTCAAGAACATACTGTATACGTAATAATTGAAAACTGAAATAAATCTGTATATAGTTTTATTTCTATTTCTATTTACTACTGTAATAATATTCTTATATTATATATACGCAATATCAATAAGATGTTTCTGATAAGAATTGCTTCGCTCACACACAGTATTTTTACCTATAAAATGAAATAAAGGATGCCTTTATTGAACACAAAGAAGAACATATTCAATAGGCGTAGCGAGGTTAGGGCTTAAAGTCCTCTCTTACATCTAATAATAAACCTGAAATGTTTCTATCTAGATTAGGCATCGGAGCTTCCAATATCGGGTACTACGTCATACTCATCATATATAGACCATTATACTGATCATATTACTATCAAGATACATCAATTTCATTCATGTAATAATTTGATGCATACTGAGGGTATCAGAACTCTGGATTGGAATGGAATGCACAGTGGACTTATACAAAATTGCCACAACGACCAACAAACGAAGGACACTTTCGTTTTGATATCACTGTTGCATTGCATGCGACAAGCATAAGTTCGCGAACTCAAAAGTCTAAAATTATGGATGTAATGTAATCAATAAGAATGAGTAACTTTTATAATATACTCTCAATTTGTTGTTTAATTTCTCTTTGCATTTATTAAATTACTGCACGTTAAATGTGGACATTTTCTATGTATTACCTGAATTAAACTTGAACTCATTATAAAAGGATTTCGAATTTGTTTCAACCCAACATTGCCTCAAAATTTTTTGCTGTTTAGAAGATATAAACATAGACATTATACATCTATTCCTTAAAAAACTGTTCACATCCAACCCTTGTATACTTTTTTTGGTCTTAGATATTCTTAGTGCTATATGTGTTACCTTGTTGTCTTGATAAAGAAAATATACGTACATATCGAGGATCTATTTTGGTCAAAGTGTGCCTACTTTTGGCTTATTCAATCTTCTTTTGTCTAAGATACATACAGTGCCATAGAATAGTTTACTATGTTTTCTAAAAAAAATAAAATATATTTATACATGTAAGACTAAGATGCCTACTGTGGTTAAAAATTGTATTTGAATTTACTTTTACTCTAATGTATTTAGTTGTAAAATTCATTTGGAGGTATTGGAAATCTACTTCAGTCCGCAAAAATGGACTATTGTTGGCACTTCCAATCTTCTATTGTTCTAAGATATTTCAGTGCTGTGGTTGAGTTTGCCTTAATGTCCCAATGAAAGAACTTGCATAGATACTTTAGACTGAGAAGCCTACTACGATTAAAAATCATTTACTAACCATGTAAAGGTAAAATCCTTGCTAATTTAATGCAAAATTTAAAAATAACCATAGTTAATAAAGTTTGCGTTATAAAAGTCTTACTGTTTTTCGGACGTACAGTTCTGGGACACAAAGAAGTACTTTTTGACGTACGTTAGTGTTCAATCCGTCTTTATTTAATTACTGTATACATACAATATTTAAATATCATCGAAACCAACCAGTTTTGACTAACTTTAATGCATTCACACATAAAGATAAATGTTATAGCAATGATTTATTAATATTTACAAAAGGAAACAAAAAAGAATATTCATTGCATTAGACAATTTTTATTCATCATTGGCGCAACCTAGAAAAATTTATTTTTCTGTTTTCTTTCGACTTTTTCTGTTATCTGCATTGACCCATTTATCAGGCACTTTGTATATTTATATTTTATAAAATACATTGTTACGAAATATGTCAGCCTATTTGACGGGCTAGAACTAAAACATAAAATTAATTTTCAAAGTGTCCACAGATGTTAAATGTCAATTAAATTTGTATTGAGAAGCATAATCACTATCAATATGTTTTCAAATTACAAAGTATTCTGGTAAAATTATCCAATATTTGTCTTCCTACAATCTTCCTTCCACTTCAAACGTATATTTAGGAAAAAGTTTTAGCCGAATTGGTCCATATTTCTATAGATTAGGCAATAGCAGCAATTAGCGATTTATTTTTATTTCTATGATAACTAAACATCTTATATTTACAAATAAGAACAGCGGTGCCTATTAAAACAATAAGAAAATATCATTTAAGGGACATAAAACTTGACTTGTGTCCCAATATTAGACAAAAGTTCTAGAGTGTTATAAAAACGAATGAATTAAATATCATAATATTTTAAGAGTTATTGGATAGCAACAGCCTGATAATTTTCCTGTAGTTGAGCAATAAATGTAGGAGTAGTGACTGTTAATGACATAGTTCAATAGTTTGTAATGATCTAAAAATCAGCCTTGTTACAAATGTGTTCTTTTTCTTGAAATTTACGCCAACACTGTTCAATTTATCTCCTATGAATGTTAGCTTTTTCATTCAACATGAGCAATTTTCCATCAAGGTCTTTTTAGTTTAGTTTGAACCAAGGAATAAGATTGATCTCTTCTTTGTTTGAGGTTTATTTTTTACAATGGAAGTTGGAAGTGTTAGGTTAGTTATTTATACCTGAAGAAGAGATCATATAGCAGATCTCGAAACGTAGTGTTCCTGATTTTTTGTTTCACTGAACGATGGTAAATGCCCGAAAGAAATCCTGTTTCCTTCATTCATCTCTTATGGAACAATAAATCCTACTTTGCCCTCAAAAAAAATAAAATGCTGAAAGTGGCATTCTAGGTTATAACAATGCTAAATTTATAAGTCGTAGTAATTTCGAAGATTCATCACAAATATTTAATAGATTCAATTACACTAATGTACCTTGTACTTAATGATAAACCATAGTGTAAAAGTCAATACTTACTGATTTACCCGACTTGTAAAATTATAGACTATTTATATACTTTGGTTTATTTTAAATTGTTACAAACCATATTAATTCTAAACCAAATACTTCCATCAGCACAGGGGTAAAATTTTCATGAGATAAATTACTTCCTCATATTAAGTAAGATGAGTCAATTTGATCTTGGATCACAGTTTTAATCAATTTCAGCATAAGATATTGATTAATGATTAGTATTTTAAACAGTAAAAAACGTAATTAACTGTACACGACTTACAGTATTGTCTATTCTAGGTGAATATATAGTATTATAAAACAAAACAAACTCGAATATCAAACAAAAACCAAAATATAAAGATGCTATTTTGATTATAGTTTGTCGTATGTATTCGGTGTAAATGTCATAAATTATACATCTCTAGTTTTTAATAATATTAAAATTCAATCAATATAAAAAGAGCAATTTCAATATATATCCAATATTTCAATTGTTGCTTAAATTTCACAAAATAACGGTAATTTGTTTCTAAATTACAAATCATTATTGATTTATGTGGCATTTATATATGTGTCTTAAAATAACTCAACAAGAGTGAATTTTACTTATATCCCCTTATATTGTAGAATTTTATAAACACTCTAAATGTTTTTTAACGAGTTCTATACAGCACGTAGGTACATGAATACGATAAAGCCAAGCACCATAAAACAGTGTGATATTTTATGCATGCATAGCTTTGTATGATGACAAGAACACAAATATTCATGATTCACCACCGTTTAAATTCCATCATAAATTGTTAGGTGACGTAAATCTGATTGTAAGTATAAATTTTAGTTTTGGAAAAGGTATGAGACAGTTAAATATAAATAATCTTTTACAAGCTTATAATAAAATACAACAAACAGGACAAAAACCATGGAAGATAACGGTAATTATTGTTTGTAAAAATCAATAACCAACTTTAAAATTTCAGACCTCTACGAATAACAGCTTTAATCAGTGAAATATTGATTCTGCATAATATTATATATATATATATATATATATATATATAACTCTATACTATTATTTAAAATGATTCTTTCCACGCTGTTAAGAAACACAGTTCTTTTTGCACTGGGTGCTTTAGAATTACAATAAAATTCATGACATAAACTGGGAATACAAATAGTAAAAAACACTTAATATTAAAATATTTTCAAGAACTGTACATATAGAGGACAGTACTGCAGTATGTTTATTAGCAATACAAAACTAATAATAATATTATTATGACTGTTATCAGGCAGGTAAATAAAGTTCAAAATTTTCCACCAAAAAGTATAATTCTGAGATGAGTTCCGTAAGGATTAAATTAACCATCTGGTAAGTAAACAATTTCACAAATAATTTTTTTTGTTACCGTAGCAAATTACTTTTTTCCAAATATTTATTTATATATTTATTTTGAGGCTTTGTTAGTGACTTCCTTGACGTATATTTTATATAGATACTATATGGACGAGCTATTTTCGTCTGTCCTCATGGTAGCAAGATTTTCTAACACCCATCGAAAAAATTCTAATCGTAAAGCACTGTCACCTGGCTGAATGTTTTTGAACTATTTGTACGTGATATGGATAAAATTTCTTGTTATGTTATCCAGACTGTACTACGAGATATGTTTAATCTTTTTGAAAGTCGGCGAATGCTAAGTTTAGAACTGCGTTGTATCATGTCAACGATATTACCTTGTTCGCGTACAAGCTGTATTACATAACGTTCTCTTGAACAATTATCAGTTGGAAAAGCTCCATTTGTTTTAAAGTTATTGAAAACCGACGCAAATGTTACAGGGGTAGGTATTCTTCCGTACGGAAATCGTCTTTTATATTCACGTTTAGCTGCTCTACTATTTCCATTGACATACTAATAGACGAAAACAATATCTACGTACTCTTGATTTGTAAATGGCATCTTGGCAATTAATACAAGTACACTGCACAAACCAAAGATAATATACGAGTTACTGCAACAGCTGAATTGTTACACAGCTGTATAATAATAACTCTCGATTTTCAATAAATTAAACATTTAAATTTACGATGCATTTTTAAAATTTGTGACCCAACCTGCAATGCTCTATACCGTAAATGTTTTGTACGTATTTATTTGATCGAAAAAAACATCTATAAATGTTTTGTTTTTAAAAGTACTTTCATTTAATAAACATATAATTCCATTTTTTTGTATAATAATTTTTGAGTTTTATTAAAATCCTACACGGCCTGTTGATAAAACATCATAAATATTTGAAAACCGAAAAAAGGGAACATATTTATTCATGATTATTCTACAATCAAATATTTTTCTAATTTATTTAATATTTTTCATCCAAAACATTTGAAAATACATTCAATAAATGCAATATACTCAGATATTTTTGCTATAAATATAGGGCAGAGTTTTTCTTTTATTTCCCCTAAATACAAAATCTTTAAATTGCATTTTCGCCACACAAAATTGTCGCAGTTTAACATGGCAAAACTATCAGAAAGCACCGTGTCTTCCTAGATCTGTTTGATATCTTATAAGCACATTATGTGAAACCATAATAAATTGTAAAAATTGTAACGTTACTTATGTAATATAATATATTAATTAATGCAAGCGCCTTTCGTAACACTATTATTTGGTATGTCAGTGAATGTTATATTATATTTATTACTAATGCTAGTGCTTGAGTATCATTCATAATATTTTAAATTTATAACATTATGATAAAACAACGTCGAAATGTTGCCAAGACATAAATGCCTCTTTATGATCAATAGGGGTGAAAGCAAGTGAAATAATGGAAGGTTTAAAAAATAATTATTAGACGAATTGAATCTAGTCGTTTCTATTATTATTTTAAGCACATCCCTTCTTAAGTACAATGAGTTATTAGTTATAAAGCATTTGAAATAAATTTTTAATAATTTTAATACTACTATATATATTTTGAGTAAATTTTAACTTATAAATAAATTAATCGTATATCCTGTTGTGACCTAAGTTGCTGCTACAAGTTTAAATGCATAAGGAAACTCAAATTCGTTTCTTGACCGTTGTATTGGCGGCACTGGATGTGACAACGAATTATATTGTTTGTGTTTTGTTGGCAAAAATGCCCTATACCGTGTAAGCCGTGTGTATTTTTCTACATCAACCGAAACCGTCTAGTATTTTGTACAGCATATTAGTATTATTTGTTTCGATCACGTACCTGGCAATAAAAAAAAACTCAATTGATGATGTAAATGAACGGTATGGACCTATCAGTTTAATTTGAGAACAGTTGAATATAGATTTCCCATGTAAAAAGGTTAAATATATTGATAAATAGTATTTATTGAAGTTCATTTTGATTATTAGGGCTATAAACACATAAACAATGCAAACGTTACCTTATGATCATATAGGCAAAAGAAAAAAAACACTTTCATTAATTCCTTTGGGTATTGACATTTTGCAGTCGAAACAATTATATTATTTATTTTATGAAACTATTAGGAACATCTGGAAAAGCGTATTAATGAATTTGCACTCTTAAAAACGATATTTTATAGCTATAAAGTAAATTATGTTTATAGTTCTTGAACAATACAGAAAAAATAACTATATTTTCAGGTAAAGTTTCAACTAAAAGTAATACACAAGTTGCACTTGTATGTATGATACCAAAACTAAATGTTTTTCGAACTTTTAACGTTTCTAAACCGCTCCTATGAAAGCCTATGTTAGGAATTAATAATATTTTACTACAATCAACTGCGTGTAGTTAAAACAAAGTAAACAACGCTCTGAGCTGCGAAACTATCCATGAATAATTAATAATTATACCTATTTCTTATAAATGGGACATGTTACCCTAACAATACTAAAATATTTATAACTGATATGTAATGAAGTTTGGTATGGTCACATCAAAGTCAGGTTGTAGTACTTTGTTAAGTCAAAAACGGAAATTTGTGAAAGTAAATATTTTACAGAGTTTTTTTTATATTACATATTTATATCATTTAGAAAACTTCTATTTAATAGATAGGTATATACTATAATTACGTGTATCTAAACCCAAATCATGTACGGCTGTAATAGTTTATTACATATTATCTACGTGTTAACAAAGGGTTTTCACATCTTTTATAAGCTTACTTGACAAAAAAAATTGATTTAATTTTTTTATTTATAAATAAGTGTAGATTAGCTTACAAAATCAATACGCAATCAAATCACACAGAGGCAGTAGCTCCAACACAAATAGAGAAATGTTAACTGATAGGATTGCCAACATGTAAGCTAATATAATTATCATATAACTGTTGTTTATTATTACACGTCTGTTTTATAAACATATACAATAATTTATACTATGGATGAGTACGTGAAAATCCTCTTAGTCATCATATTATTTTAATAAGTATCCATTATTTATTTTAAATTATGCATTTAGTTTGGAAACGTACTTCAGTTACTTTGGAGCTTTTAATCTTCTTAAGTGCCCGTGCTTTAATTTTAATCTGAAATGGTACTTTATCAGAATTGTTTAATAAAGCTAACAATTTGTCTTACAAACGTTATTTTAACCTTAAAAGTTTTTAACTGTCCCAATAAGTTCACTCAAGAAACTACGCTGTAAGCCCGGGTGACTTTTATTGGCTATCAGAACTTGGGGTTCTTCCCACATATTAGTACCATAGATCTTACTGTTTATGATCCGAAATATAAGAGATTATTTAATTTACTTTTTTTTAATATCAATACCAGGAACTGTTGTAAAAGATATTAATGACATTCGAAGAAAATAGTGCAGCTGTGTAGACTAGATGGTGGGTTACGCAATCACAACTAAATTTAAAAAAGAGTAGTTATGTGATGGAGATATTAGATAATACAATTGTAACGGAGTTTTCAAATAGAACAGCTGTGTTAGAGTTTTATTGCGCAATTCTTGACTAATATAAAATAATGCAAAACATGTCGCTGAAGGTGTATTAAAAACTCCTAACTAATGTAGTTATGTGAATATAATATTGTGTTACATAAATTAACTCTTAAACTGTGCAACTATGTATCTGATTATGGGTTACATCATCGTAACATAATTTAAAATACTATATCTGTATGGCGCTAATAATATGCGATACTCAATTATAAAATAACTTGAGGGTATAAAAACTGGTAGCTAGGCAAATTTCTTCCATGTTCTCCAATGCCTTAAAAATATTTCAAAATGTTAGATTTTCAAAATATCTAACCAAAATATGGTAATATTCTATACTTTATTCACATAGCTTAATATAAGACTATAACTTACTTAAAATACTGGAAGTATACTTGAGAATATGTCTAAAATTCGTCTAATTATCGAAAAAAAATTAATGGTGTAATCCATAAACATTGAGGTCAACAACGAAGGTCGACACCGGCTGCTATTTACACCTCCCCATCCCGACGATTGTATTCCTGTTCTCATTGTTTCAGGTGACGTGCCGCGATACTGCAGAAAATGTTGACAATTAATTCATCACCAGTGTTCCACCTTCGTTACTTCGGATGTGATAGGTTGTTTGTGTTCTGACTCCTTCGCAGTAATATCACCTCGGTTATTCTCTTCCGTCTCGACTTAATTCCGTTCTTCTATCAGGTATTATTTAAACCCTTCAGTGGTAGTTCGTAATTATTCGTAATTATTTTATTGTGTTTTTTACATTGGAAGGAGGGGTTGAGTTTAAATCTGCAAACTTAGTGTTGTACTTTTTTGTCACAGACAATCATTACGAATTTCTATAAAGCCATCACTAGAAACTGAGTGCCTACTATTTAAATTTACCGTGACAAGGACATGGGTTTGAATCTTAAAATGGGTTTTTCATTTTTGCACGCTAAAAAAATTCATCTAATATTAGCCCGAAAGTAGACCTCGCCCGCATCGAGCCCCGCGCTCTGATTGGTCGAGAGGGGGTCACGTGATCCAAGATGGCGGCGCCCATGTATCACGTGATCAAAAAATAGTGGTGTGGGAGAAATTCCCTCATGTGCGGGAGAAATTCCCTGCTCACACTCTTATCCTAGTGTTTTGGGGTGATTTGGGGTGTCAAAACCTGTGTTTTTCTGTAAAATCGGTGATTTTGGGTGTGAAAATCGGTGTTTTTCGGTAAAATCGGTGATTTGTTGGGTCCGGTGAGGGAGAAACGAGGGACGGAGGGAATTCCAATATGGCTGCGCCCATGATGAATTGGCGGGAACAGGGGAACCTAACCTCACTTTCTTGGTTTCCCGCGTATTCAATATGGCTGCGCCCAGTTGGCGGGAACAGTAGAACATAACCTCAATTGTGAAATTGGCGGGAACAGGGGAACATAACCTCAAATGTAAAAAGGGCGGGAAAGTAAACTAAACAAGAGAAATAAAGACGAATCGTACCTTATTGTGTGATGATTTAGAGCTGAGCATAGGGGTTCCAGGAGTTTAAAATAAAACATTTTTTGGGTAAAAACTAATTTATTATACTATTTCTAAAACAACTATCCACATTGGCACTCTTCACTCCCGCCACACAGATAGCAATATGTGGTGGTGACGTCATCAGAGGAAGTCTGTAACATAAATAGACCTGAGTTAGCCAGCTATGAACAAGAAAATCTCGCGCTTCCCCACTGGCTGGAATAAGCGCGTCCTTGATTGGATGTAAATAGTATCTAAGCGGTCTGATTGGTGGAACCTGAGAGGCCGGCACTCCTTCCTCTCTCTCCCGTCAGATCCGTGCGGGAGGTCAGGGAGATAGGACGTGTGTCGCTCTGAGTTTTACACAATTATTTAAACAATTACGATCTTTTGATATTACTCGAGTAAAATAATTCAATCTAATACGTTAAAATATTTTTACTAATACTTATTTCAATTACCGTTAATACTATTCTTGTAACTATTTTTCTTAATCTAAATAGAAATTATCGTCACTAGTAGCAGTTAAGTTTATTAGTCATTTAGTTGATTTTCTAACGTAATATCGTTTCTATAATACCATATATATCCTTAGTTTTAAACATGTCTTACGAAAATATTGAAGTAGATTCTGAACCTGTATATATGGATATGGAGTTGGATCCTGTAAAAACGCTAGGTAAAAACGAGACTTACATAAAAAAATATAGGGTATACGGTACTAAGACCACCTTTAAATTCAATCCCGTCCCTGAAAACATTAATGAAATCGATTGGCTAAGGGCAGGATTTTCTAAAATTGTAAATGAAATGAAAGCAAATTGCACTGATTCGGACTACCTCGGATTTACACTTCATAGTCTAAATTTAAAAAGTAAAGATCCGGGCTACGTGGCATTTCGACCAGCTGATCAGGTCAAAGACGATATCCTTTTTGAAATTTTCGGGGGGATAATTCAAAGTAACGCGGACTCTGTAAAGTCTACCGATACGTTCAAAGTCGAATGTACGCGTGTCAATCTCCCTGTTGGTAGTGGTGGTCCCAGAAGACCTGGCTTGTACAATAATTTTCACGAAGAATGTAAAGCACGAACAGGTATTGTATCGATAGAAAATGTGGACAATCTGTGTCTGCCCCGAGCTATAGTGGTAGCAAAAGCTTACGCCAAAAAAGATCCTCAGTTCAAAGCAGTAAGGCAGGACAAGGGTAAGCGACAAACTTCTAGAGCCCAAAAACTGATGACTAAAGTCGGGGTCCAAATTTCTGAACAGGGAGCGGGGGTCCACGAACTTAATAAATTTCAAGATCACCTCAAAAAATATAATATTACAGTTTACAACTATAACAGTAAGGGTAGGGACGTGTATTTTAACGGTAATAATGAAAGTGCTCTGTATAAAATTAACCTACTGTACCATAGGGGTCACTACAATGTAATCACTAGTCTGACTGCAGCCTTTTCTTGCCATTTCTATTGTGAGGCGTGCCATATCCCTTACGACCACAGAGGTTTTCACAGATGCTCAAACATCTGTCCTGCGTGTCAGACAGTTTCTCTTCTCCGCCCTGTAAAGAGGAGCATGGAGGAATAGTTTGCCCAAATTGTAACATAACTCTAAAAAATCAAATATGTTTCGCGGCTCACCAGGGTGAACGGTGTAAATCTGTTAATAAATGCAAACAATGTCAAAGACTCGTATTTCTGAAACAGCGTAAATCGAAACACGTGTGCGGGGAAGTGTTTTGTAAAATCTGTAATGATTTCAAGGCCCCAAACCACCAGTGCTACATGCGAGTCGACACAGGCAAGCCCAAAACCGAAGACTTTCTGTTCATCTTTTTCGATCTGGAAACAAGACAGGACGAGTACATTGACGATAAAAGGGTTCATAAAGTAAATCTATGTGTCTCGCAACAATTCTGTTTCAAATGTATCGGTGGTGGAAATTGTGAACATTGTAATACCCGTACTCGAGTCTTCAGACAAGATCCTGTAGTTAAATTCATGGATTATGTGATGGATGTTAGAAAAAAATTCAAAAACGTTTGTGTAATGGCTCATAACGGCCAGGGCTTTGATTTTCAGTTCATCTTAAAGTACGTACTGGAACAGACAAAATTCACTCCAGAGCTAATTATGCGTGGCACCAAAGTCATTCTCATGGAATTGGACAACGTGAGATTTATCGACTCACTGAACTATTTCCCCATGGCCCTCTCAGCACTCAACAAAGCCTTTGATCTACCCCCAGAGAAGAAGAAGGGTTACTTCCCTCACTTGTTTAACACTCTGGCAAACCAAAACTATGTAGGCCCCATCCCACCCAAGGAATACTACTGCCCTGAATCGATGTTCGAAAAAAGTTATACAGATTTTGAAAATTGGCATAATGACCAGGTCAACAAAAACGTAGTGTTTGATTTCCAAAAAGAACTTATTGAGTATTGTATTTCAGATGTAGACATATTGGCGCAGGCGTGTATAAAATTCAGAGCAATGTTTCTCGAAGAATGTAACGTAGACCCGTTCATGGAAGCCGTCACCATAGCCAGCGCCTGTAACTTGGTGTTTAGACGTAAGTTCTTAAAACCCAATACTATTGGCCTGGTCCCTAACAATGGATACAGACTTGTTGACATGCAATCCCCCATCGCTTTGCAGTGGCTGACTTGGGAGGAGGATCAGCGTGGCATCCGAATCCAGCATGCAGGGCGGGAAAGAGAAGTCAAAATTGCCGGTATGAAAGTAGACGGTTTTGACGGTGAACGCGTGTATGAATTTCAGGGTTGTTATTTCCACGGGTGCCCTAAATGTTACAAGTACGAGAGGGAAGTGCCCTTACCCGACGATCCCTCAGACTCTTTGCATCTGAGGTACGAAAGGACCAAATCCAAAATAGCTAAACTCCAAAATTCCGGATACGAAGTTATCGAGATGTGGGAGTGTGAATTTAAGAAAATGAAAAAAGATCCTAGATTGGCAAAGATACCTAAATTCATTACCAATTCTAAACACGCTCCCACTTAATCCAAGAGACGCCTTCTTTGGTGGTAGAACAGGCAACGCAAGAACATACCACAAGTGTGCAGAGGGGGAGTCTATACAGTATGTGGACGTATGCTCTCTCTATCCTTTTGTTAATAAATTTAAAATGTATGTAAAATCTCATCCTAAAATCTATGTGGGTGACAGAGAATGTAGGGGGCGAGGCATGCAGGCTGAAGGTCTTCTTAAATGTAAAGTCCTGCCCCCGCTAAAGTTGTACCACCCGGTTCTCCCTACACGCATGAACGATAAATTAATGTTTGTTTTATGTAGGACGTGTGGGGAGGACATGTACTCGGGTGACTGTGCCCACACCACGGAAGAGAGAGCATTGACAGGGACATGGACGATGCAGGAAATTAGAAAAGCTGTAGAAAAAGGCTATACCATTTTAGAAATGTACGAATTATGGGAATACGAGGTAGTGACCTATGAGGATGGCGGACTCTTCACAGACTTTGTAAATAAATTTCTAAAAATTAAACAGGAGGCATCGGGCTACCCTTCCTGGTGTCTCACTGATCAGGACAAAGAAACGTACATTAAAAAATATTTTGAACATGAAGGTATCAGACTTGACCAAACAAAAATTGAAAAGAACGCGGGTCTTCGCTCCCTCGCGAAATTAATGCTAAATTCGTTTTGGGGAAAATTCGGACAGAGAGAGAACCAGACAAAGACATCGATAATACGATCACCCGACACATTTTTCAAACTACTAACCAGTCCCGGGACACAAGTAAATACGGTTCAAGAAATTAACGAAGAGGTTCTCCTCGTAAATTGGCAAAACATAGAAGAGGTTAGCGAGTCCCTCAGAACCGTCAACGTCGTCTTGGCCGCTTTTACCACATCTCACGCGAGGTTAAAACTGTATGAACACTTGGAACAGCTACAATCTCAAGTCCTTTACTATGACACAGACAGTGTACTGTACATACATAAAAACGGCATGTATAAAGTTCCTACCGGTGACTACCTCGGGGAGATGACCGATGAGTTGGTCGACTACGGTCCCGGGTCATACATTGTAGAATTCGTTTCTGGTGGTCCTAAAACCTATGCCTACTTAGTGTGGTCCACAAATAAAAATTCGTTAGTTGAAGTCTGTAAAATAAAAGGTCTCACTCTAAATTTAAAAACTAGTAAACGTCTAAATTTTGAAAAATTAAAAGAAATGGTGCTTAGTGAAACGGATCCAACTCTAGAAATAACAGAAAACCGTATTAGACGGACAAAAGACAAAAACATAGTTACCGTAGAAGAGACTAAACTATTTAAAATTACTGGTCCTAAGCGTAAGCGGGAAGGAGAGTACGAGACACTACCGTATGGCTATAGTAAAGTTTCTAAATATTAGTATATTATAGTATACTTACAGTAGGTGTAAATACAGCCTCCTTCACTCTTCTAAACACAGACACCACAAACAATAACCTTCGTAGGTCAATGCTTTTCCCCCTCATCCTCTTTAACTTCTCCCGCGATTGCTCGAGTAGATGCTGCTTCTCCTCCATCACTGACCGAGACTGAACGCTCTCCTCGCAACCGCGTACCCCCACTACCACACAGCGTCCACTGACTTTCCTGTCGCTGTGCTTGCTACCGGCCCTCGCAGACCCAAAAGCCTGAGTGTGTGTGTGTATGGGCTCTGAGGCCCCGGACAGAGTGGTTGCGATCCTTCAGGTGGCCTAAACTCCATAATTCCTTGGGATCATGTATGAATGTGTGTGGCAACGAGGCGGGCTAAACCCCATAGATGTACTCTTGCCGTGAATGTGCCGAGAGGTTCGTGGCCTTGGGGTTTGAATGTGATCCTTCAGGTGGACTAAACCCCATAATTCCTTGGGATCGAGTGTGAATGTGTGGGAGATAGCGATGGACCGGTTCAGCCATGACAAATTACAAATGTATATAGTGTTGATATTACTGTAAAATTGTAAATATTGCTGTAAACACCTATATTTGTGCAAAGTGTGAGGTCTCAGTGGGGGAGTCGGTGGTGGTGGGAGAGTAACCGTGGAGGCAGTGGTGGTGGTGGGAGAGCACTTCATTCTCAATCATGGCGTGGAACCCAAAGAGCCTCTATGATCTTTGTCTGCGGCAAATTGCCCAACACCGTATTGACTTCTTACGATATAACCAGATCCCCGAATCCATCCGTCGGGAAATTAAATCTAAACATCTTGAAAACTGCTTTGAAATGGTAGCCAGATACAAAGAAGTTTACGCCGGAGGCAGACTACGCAGACTTTGTCATACGTGTGCTCGAGACCGTTCAGCTGTTTGGGAAGAAGTGTCGACAACGCATTACGTCACGAAAGATACATTTTACACAATGCGTAGTTTATGGGAGTGCGCATCGTGTAACAGGCAACTCTTTAAGTATACGACCGGGCGTTGCATTTGCGATTATTCCATTGTCTAAGCAACAAGGGATGGGACAGTATTTGATCACCGGGCGACAACCAGTTACTTCTGGACTGGCCCTAAAAATCAAATACTGTTTAACCTGGGCATCGAGCATGCGAGTGTTCGATGTGGGTGTTCCAAACCACACCACTTAGACGGCTATAAATACCGGTATACAGATTTCTTTCTTCATTTACAAAATGGACGCTATAGCGAAAGAACTGCACAAACCGGCTAGGAAAAACTATCCCAGACGCAGGGTTACGCTGAAGGGACTCAATGATCTATACCAGGCTGACCTAGTAGAGATGATCCCGTATTCAAGGGTGAACAAAGGTTACAAGTATATATTGACAATGATAAACTGCTTTAGTAAACTTGCGTTTGCCATTCCTTTAAAAAACAAGACCGGTGCAGAAGTCGCGCATGCACTAGAACCTATACTGTCTAAACACAAGATGAAAAACCTTCAGACTGATCAGGGTAAGGAGTGGTACAACACTCACGTCAAAAAGCTAATGGACAAATATAAAATAAACCTTTACTCGACCTACTCACATCTGAAAAGCTCTATTGTAGAGCGTCTAAACAGAACATTAAAAGAGAAAATGTATAGAAAATTCACGACACGTGGAAGTTACGAATGGTTCAGTATTCTATCTGATATAGTCAAGGAGTACAATAATAATGTCCACAGAACAATCGGTATGAAACCAAAAGACGTTAAACAGAAACACGTAAAACAAATCCTTGTCCGTTTAAACAAAACCACAAAAAGAAAACAAAAAATTAAAATCACTAAATTCAAGCTAAACGATAAGGTAAGGATTAGCAAATACAAAGGAGTTTTTAAAAAAGGTTATCTGCCTAACTGGACAAATGAAGTATTTACAGTATATGCAATAAAACCTACAAAACCCGTAACGTACATTCTACAAGACTCTAAAGGTGAAGTATTGAAAGGTGGGTTTTTATGAACAAGAACTCCTCAGGTCCAAAACTGGTAATGTATATCTAGTTGAGAAAGTGTTGAGGCGGAAAGGAGACAAAGTACTTGTTAGATGGCAAGGGTTCGATAAAAACAGTGACACATGGGTGAGCAAGCATGACATCACCACACACTGAGTGTGACTGCAACTGCAGTCGTGGGACCGGATGCAGCTGCACCAGCCGCTGCGTGGGAGCGGATGCAGCTGTGCGCTCCAACGTCCAGGAGGGCTACCAGTTCAGCTCTGTTACTTTATATACTATGTCATAATAATGTGCAACTTAGTTTATCTTCGACAATGAGACTGATTAGTCAATCTGTGAAATTACCAGTGAGAAACTTTGACGAGTTTGTAGGTGGTGGTATGAATCGTACAAATAAAAACGGTCCTCTGCTACCTGACACGATTCGCGGATTAATTGTTGGACCGTCCAATTGCGGTAAAACGAACGTACTGTTTAACCTATTGGTAGATCCTAACGGTTTGAGATTTGAAAATGTTTACGTGTTTTCAAAATCACTCTACCAACCAAAGTACCAGCTACTATCCAAGATTATGCCGAAAGAGATCGGATACCACGCGTATGATGACAATGCATCTGTCATACACCCGAGTGAGGCTAAACAGAATTCAGTAATGATATTCGACGACATAGCCTGTGAAAAACATAACAATATACGAAACTACTTCACCATGGGTAGACACAAGAATATTGACACATTCTACCTAGGTCAGACCTACAGCCATATACCCAAACAGCTCGTTAGAGACAATGCCAACTTTATCGTACTATTCAAACAAGACGAAACAAACCTTCACCATGCATACAGTGACCACGTCAATACCGATATAGACTTTGAAAAGTTTAAACAAATGTGTGCTCTGGCGTGGAAAGACAGACACGGCTTCCTGGTCATATGCAAGGACTGTGACATTGATAAAGGCAGGTATCGTATCGGAATCGATAGTTTCATTCAAGATCTATGATGGTAAGGATATACCACTACAATGACCTCAGAGGTTTCTCAATCCAGAGATCCAACAAAGTCCATTCAAACCTGTGCACCTGGTACTATGCCGATAAGAAAAAGTTTTGCGGTAATTACTGTAGCAGACGCGGACCACATGGTTTTCTCTTCAATAGGAGGTGCTGGAGACATAAGCGTGTAGGGATGTACAGTGCTAGTCTACCACCCGTAATCTTGTTAATGATTTCAGCAAGCGAACGGTTCTACAATCGCGATATATGGATAGAGTTTGTGAAAAGAAGTCAAAACAAAGGGGTACCGCTCTAACTCGTGGTGTACCACGAGGACATGCTAAATAGTACGGTAAGAAATCTACAGAACATGTTATCCAGATTCAGACCGTTTCCCGATCAATTCGGTCAAATCGTACCGTTGAGAAACGCTCATGGTAGTGTAAACTTTGCGCAGACCTGTATAAGGATGCTCCAGTACGGGTGTAACATACCGCATGCAGCTCGCTGTATTCTCATTACAGAGAGAACAATACCAATCAGGAACCCTGTCAAGATCTACAATCGTGCTCTAGCTTCAAAGTGCTACATTGACATTAGCTACAACGTAGGTTACGGCCCCGTCCCAGACGGTTTACCGCGAGGTCAAAGGAAGAAAGATTTTGCTGGTGTAAACAATCTTTGTCAAAGTCTGTTTACGACAGAATTTCTCAAATTGGCTTTACCGACCGTACCAATGTACTGCGATAAGTTCGGAATAACACTGCGTGACGGGACTTACTCAATTACAAATACCAAACAGTTTGAGGCTTGGAGGAGTTTTACAGGAGCTAATCCAAGTGAATTCTGGTTACTCAACTCTTACATGATTCACATACACAGTAGGGTGAACAGACCTATAGAGCATCTGAAACAATATATGGAAAAGCACGTGGAGAGTGACAAGTATACTGTAGCTGAGATACCCCAGTGGAGAGACGGATGGAAAAGGACCTTTGTGTTCAGGGACCCTGATAGACCTGTACAGATACCGAGAACAGTTTACCTAAGAGGGCTAGGTACCGTGGTGTCACTAAAGCAGGTCGTACGCTTTCTAAGAAAGCATAAAAAACGAGCCCTCTTCTTTAGACAGGTTGAACTGCCATAAAGTAGTTAGTATTAAAGTACTAAAACCGAGTCACATTGTCAGTTTAAACAATGGTCCTTCAAAGGAGAAGGACCTTACTCTCAGTATAACTCGTTTGAGGAAAGCTATAAAGCAAAAGTATAAACAGTTCAGAGAAGGAACTCTGGCCACAGACGTATTTCTAGAAAAACAGTACAAACCTATCCTGTCAGAGTTACGAAAAACAACAGGATCTGTAAAAACTGAACCGAAAACCGAACCAAAGCAAGAAGAAGAAGAGGAAAATGAAGATGAGGCAGCCGCACAGTTCACTCCGGACGTTATGTCAACCCCCAAAACACCTGCGTTCCTGCAGGACGATGATGTGCTTGAAGCAGGACCGTCGTCACCAGACGTCAGTGATATACTCAGCACGAAAGAAGGACAACTCTCAGCATCTGCATGGATACAGAACACGTTCTCCCATCCACTAACCATAAAGTACATGACAAGTATGATGAAGGATATGTCAGGTAAACATAGTAAGATCGACCATACGTACGGACCACGCTACGACAACAATACGCTAATGGTAGGAGATAAGAAGTTATCATTTGGAGATGACGGTAGCATACTCGTAGGTGAACGGTCCTACAGACCTACACAGGGACTTTATGAATTGCTTTTTAATCGTCTGCCTGATGACAAACGTTACAACGTAAACGATATGAGAGCTTACAAGGATATATTGACACTGTCGTCTGCTCACAAGAGAAGTTACAATTATAAAAATCACGTGAACCGTAACGCTTCAACGAAATACAAAGTCATTATTTCTCAACTCTTCCCAAAGACCGGTAGCGGGTATAAGGATGTAGGAGCACCAGACCCTATCTACTATGATGACCCAAACGAACTGTGTGACAGACTCAGACTCCTCGTGTCCTCAGCAGAGACCGGTAACACGGGACATAGGAACGAAATAATAAACATTATCGAAGAACTCAAAGAATCAAAGACTATATCAGGTGATGGTAACGCGAGATTCAGATCATTGATGAGATGACCGTCAATAAGTTTGGTCAGAGGCCACAATCTCTGAAGAAGCAAGACATTCAGAGAGTTACGAATACTGTAAACAAAAAGCTAAAGAAAGATGTAAGAAGACTGTACTCTCAAATTGCAATCCTTCAGAATCAAGCGCTTATTCAGCAGAATCAAATAAACAGCTTACAAAATACAAATGAAGAAGTTATAAGACGTCTAGCAGTTCAACTATTTCACTGGATCAATAAGATACACACTACCGTACCTCCAGCTCGCTTCCACGGCGTCTTAGATGTTGATGAAAACACATATATTGACTGGGATAAGATATTTATAAAGAGCAATGTACAGGAGGAGTCTTCATCACTTGCACAATGAGTGTTGACAAGTTTGGTCATACGGTCCGTGAAGGAAGTAAGAGAGGTCCGCCTGGACAAGGATTCAGTCTCACAGTCGACGTCAACTACGATATCAAGGGCAAGCGGTTATGTAACGTGGCCGACGCCCAGCACAGTCTAGACGCTATAAACCTGCAGACCTTGAAAAATAATGTGGATAGCGCAGTCCTCAAGACTGTGTCTGACGTTTCGCTTGTATCCAAGAAAAATGTGATGGACGCTAAAGGTAACAGAATTAGCAACATAGGTGATGCTCTACTCTGGACCGATGCTCTGACTCTTCGTCGTCTTGCTAGGGAGGTACCCTATAAGGACACGAACAGCAAATATTACAGGTTTGACAACTACAGGTTGCGCATGATAGGTGATCCCGCGGAGGATACAGATGCAGTGACGCTAAAATATCTTAAAACGAACACTCTAAAAAGAAGTAGTGATGGTAAAGTCTGGGAATGTGATAACAAAAGACTCGGACAGATGGCTGATCCTCTTCTCGCTGGCGACGGTGTAAACCTACAGACTTTGAACAGGAAACTGAATGAAAAAACGCTGGCGATAGACAAGGACACGATCGACGCTAAAAAGAGGAGACTAGTGAATGTAGCCGATGGTCAAGGACCAAACGATGCCGTTACACTCTCTCAGTGTCAAAATCTATTGCCTGCTACTAAAAGTATTGCGGACGGAACAGTTATCTTTAATAATTACAGAGTTTCTAATGTTGCCGAACCTAAAGAAGGTACCGACGCTTGCACTGTAAATTATGTGAAGGAAAGAACACCGGATACGGATAAGGATAAATGGTTATTTGGACGTAAACGATTAAGTCAAGTAGCTTCTCCGCTGTATGACGGAGATGCTGTTAATAGAGGATACCTTAAAGTGAACACTCCGATACTCGACGGTGACACGTGGAATTGTAGGAATAAAAGATTGAAACTTGTGGGCGACCCTGTCGACATGAGTGACGCTGTGTCTGTTAATTATCTGGTGAGAGTGGTGAGCGAAGTCTTTTACGGTATGTATAAACTACTGGCTCCGACGCTAGACGCTATACACCTAACCGATAAAGACGAGTGGATTAGGTTCAACATTGTCGACCCATACTTTAAAGACCCAGTGAGCAGGGTGAGATCGAAACCGTGATGGTTTTATTTATATGTGAGCAGCTGACATTTTTACCGCCAGTTTACTTTGGAACCTGGCGAGATGAGGTTCTTGGTATTTATTCTATGTGTAGCTCCTCTGATAGCTGCTAATAAAACTTTGTTGTACTTGGAGAGATACGGCTATCTCGATACTAATACCTCAGAGCTATCCACAGACATTACACAGGCGGTCATTAGGTTTCAGGAGACGTTCGGCTTGAATGTGACCGGATATGTAAATGAGGAGACGACTAACTTAATGAACCAGCCCAGATGCGGCAATTCGGACGAATTAATAGCGTCTTTCACTGCAAACCCAAACTACGGATGGCGGAAAAACGATATTACCTGGTTTATGTACGGTAGTAATTATCAGTATGACCAACTATGTCGGGATGCGTTCGCCCTATTCTCAAGACATTCCAACCTGACCTTCCGGCGGGACCCTATAAACCCCACAATCATTTTAAGTATCGCTCCCAGGAAACATCTTTTGTATTATCTACGGAAAAATTGCAGTAGAGTGTTTGATGGTAGGGGTGGTTTAGTGGGTCACGCCTTTCTCCCTATATTGGGGATGAACCAGACAGATGTTCATATGGACGGTGACGAAGATTGGGATTATACAATGGATCTACCTGCACCTGGAAAAGTTTTCATTCTTTTTGGTTCTATTACACGAAATTGGACACGCTCTAGGCTTGCAACATTCATCACTTTCGTCGTCTATAATGTATCCTTTTTATTTTGTACCACATGGTATTTCAAATCTTTACCAATATGATTTAGACAGAGATGATCAATTGGCAGTACAGTATATTTACGGACTACCTGTTCCTCCATACACGTCCACCACTACTACTACAACATCTACAACAACCTCGAGCACGACTACCACTACTACCAGTACCACCACACCCACGTCAACCTCTACGTCCCCTACAATACCTACAGAGTTGGACATTTGTACATTGAGACATAGAATCAATACATTTTTTATTGTAAAAAATAGATTGTACGCATTTTACGGCAAGTATGTATGGGCTCTGAGTCTGAATCACGCGCTTAGAACACGTGAGGAGTTTACCAATCCTCTAATAATCACCGATTGGTTGCCGTTTTTACCGTCAGACTTTACAAACATTTCGGCTGTGTACCAAAGACCGAACGGAGAGGTGGCTTTGATTGTGGACAAGACATTGTACATTATTGAGTATCCGTCACTCTTACTTTTAAGACAGAAAAGAATTGATACAATCTTACACTCCAGAATAAATAAA
This sequence comes from Homalodisca vitripennis, assembly GCF_021130785.1. Lineage (NCBI taxonomy): Eukaryota > Metazoa > Arthropoda > Insecta > Hemiptera > Cicadellidae > Homalodisca > Homalodisca vitripennis. Next base: position 215,442 of record NW_025776164.1, read on the forward strand.
GTGAACGCAGCGTTGAACGGTAATACAGGTAGGACCTTTATTTTTACCGATGACAAATTTGTTGTAGAACTTAACGAATGCACTCTCAGAGGCACTATGTTGGGTATGACCAGTAGCGTGTTGCCAGGAGTCCCTGATGGAATTAGAGGAGGTTTCAGATATATAAATGGCCGTCTGTACTTTATAACAGACAGTCACGTTCTGGAGTACGACGAGTTTACAGGAGTGGTTACAAGATCCGAGGCGGATATCTTTGACGTACTGCAGATCACATGTGTTAGGGAGACCCTGCTCAGGCAACTCTATAACGTATTACGGTATATAAGGGAATAAAATGGGAAAGCACAAAGTAAAGCGAAACAGATTGAAACGAACCGTCAAGCGAGGAAGAGGTCTGGTTTCGAGCGCTTTGCAAAACGCCGGATCGGTCGCTGGAAATCTTTTGAACCGTGCAATTGACGCTCTACCTGTCGAACTCCATTTACCTGGTGGGTACCGATACTGTGGTCCAGGTACGAAATTAGGGGTGAGATTGGCAAGGGGTGATAAGGGTATAAATCCCTTGGACGAATATTGTAAAATTCACGATATAGCGTACTCAAAATACAGGGATTCCGAACACCGAAGCGAAGCCGACAAAGAATTGGCCAAAAGAGCCTGGGAAAGAGTCAAATCGGCAGACGCAAGTATTGGGGAAAGAGCCGCAGCCTTAGCTGTAACAGGAGCCATGAAGACCAAAACAGCCCTCGGTGGAGGGAAGAGGCGGAAGAGCAAGCGAGGGAAGCCCAAACGTAAAGGTCAGGGTATGTACCTCAAGCCGTATCCAAAGAGAGGCGGTGGGGTAAGAAAGAAGAGGAGGTGTTGCAATAAAAAAAAACGTCGATACCAATAAAGCCGTTATCAAATTACGAGCTAGTACACTACGCGAAACTACTTAATATTCCGAATTTCCGTGGAGTCTATATGAGAGACGCTCTACCCAAACGCCCGCGATCGTATGAATCGGCCATAATTAATCTGGATAACTCGACCGGTGAAGGTACACATTGGGTGTGTTACAGGAAGATAGGTGACAGGGTATACTACTTTGACAGTTTTGGTAACTTAAGACCACCAATAGAGCTTATATCATACCTAGGACCAGACGTTAACGTACGGTATAATTACGAGAGAAGACAGAGTGAGGGCTCAGTAGTCTGCGGACACTTGTGTTTAAAGTTTCTCAGCAGTAATGTTTTCACTTAGCGGTCCTGCTCCACAGGTATCATGCGAGGTATTTCCTCCAATGGACGTGAGCGATGGTGATTACGAAATTGGTCTAGTTGACCTCTCCACATACTATACGATTCCAAATATTGAAACGGGAATAAACGATATGTTTTATTACGGTGACAATAAACAAATCAAGATAGCAGAGGGGTCGTACGAAATTGAAAATATCGAAGAATACATCAAATCCCATTTAGGCGCGGATGTGACATTTAGTCTGAAAGGAAACAATAATACGCTAAAATCCGAAATCACTTGTAATAAAATCATACACTTTGACAGAGAACAGACAATCGCTCCCCTACTAGGGTTCAGTAAAAAACCACTTGAGCCAGGCAGGGTACACACATCCGATGTCCCCATAAACATAATGAATGTAAATACTATACGCGTTGAATGCAATATCGCACGAGGATCCTTTCAAAACGGTGTAGAGGGACACGTGCTGCATGAGTTCTACCCTGAAGTGGCCCCAGGCTATAAAATAGTTGAGAAACCCGCCAATGTAATCTATTTACCTGTGAACGTTCGTAGAGTGAACAACATTTCCGTAACACTCAAGGACCAGGACGGCAGATTGATTAATTTCCGTAACGAGATAGTCTCACTACGCTTGCATATAAGAAAACAATAATGGGTCTAGTATTTAGAGAGTTGCCGAGCCACACACTGGTCAGTAATCACCGAAAGGTGGCAGCGTTAACATCAAAGAACATAAAGTTTCTAAAGTCTCTAGGCTTTAAGTATGGCGCTTCTATCGATAGAGTCCGGAGCAATGTACGATGAAGTCGTAACGGGGTGGGAATTTCATACCCATAAACCGTACGCCTCGTCTACGTTTAAGAATAACGATGAAATCAGAATACCGATTAGTCAGCAAGACATAATCACAGCACCGTTCGAAAGCTTCATACATGTTAAAGGGACGCTGCAGGCTAAAAAAGCTGACGGCAGTGCTTGCAATGTAAATCTAGTGAACAACTCGATGGCACATTTATTTGATGAGATTCGTTACGAGTTGAACGGTCAAGTAATCGATAAAACACGCAGTGTCGGCATAACTACGACGATCAAAGGACTGGTATCTTTTAAGGAAAATGAAAAAATGAGTCTGGCTAACGGAGGGTGGCTCGGGGCGAATAATTCCGCAGACGCTGTTAAAGAGTTCAATTACGCCGTTCCCGTTAGGACATTGATGGGATTTTTCGAAGATTACAAAAAGGTAGTGGTTAACAGTAAACAAGAGTTGGTTCTTCTGAGAGCCGCCTCTGATAACAATGCTGTAATTTCAGCTGACGCTGCTACTGTTGATCTTGATATAACTGACTTGTACTGGAGGGTTCCTTACATTACAATATCAGACAGCCACAGGTTAAAGCTGTTGCGTATGGTCGAGAAAGATACACTGATTCACCTTCCGTTTCGATCATGGGAAATTCACGAGTACCCCAGTTTGCCGTTGACAACACGTCATAGTTGGACAATAAAAACGAGTACCCAAATTGAAAAACCTCGTTACGTGATTTTAGGTTTCCAGACTGGAAGGAAGAACAATTTGAAAAAAGACGCTTCCAGCTTTGATCACTGCGATCTACTCAATATCAAACTGTTTCTGAATTCACAGTACTTCCCGTACGATAACATCCATGGTGATCTACGCATTTTCTACGACATGTTTACCAGATTCCAGAGCTCATACTACCAGATACAAGGTGCCCCTACAGTTGATTTCAACACGTTTAAAAGTAACGTACCTCTCTATGTTATTGACTGCTCCAAGCAGAATGATTCAATAAAAACTGGCCCCGTAGACGTGCGTCTGGAGTTTGAGACTAAAAACGCTATTGCTGCAAACACTGCGGCTTACTGCTTAGTACTATATGACTCACACCTGGCATACACTCTGCTCACGGGTAACGTTAAGCGGGTGGTGTAGGAGCGGTGGTGGGGTAAACCCTTATAAATAGCTGAATTTTGTACGTGTGTCTCATTCTGTGTCATGGAGAAGCTAAACAGTTTTCTAAACGAGCCTGACTCGGTCGAGGCGACTCGATACTTAACATTAAAGAACGAACTACTCTACAAGGTCGAGGGCATGCGAAGACTCTTTGCTCGCTTTAGACCTACAGTTAGAGTGCCCAGTGACTCTTATAGATACGGTCATTTCAAGGAATGCGCGTGGGCACGGCCCGACGCTACGTCAGGTCCTGACACTTGTCAGTGTCACTATATGGATTCATACATTAGGGGTTCGATTACGATTTTGGATCAGTTAGCTGAAATGAACGATCCGTTTCTTTCGAGATTACAGTTTCTACTTGAACCCTTCCGTGATACCGCAACACAGGGGCTGTATTGTTAGGGTGGGGGTAATTGTTAGGGTGGGGGTAATTGTTAGGGTGGGGTAATTGTATAAATTGAGCGACTCCTACGCCGACGTACATTACCTACCCAGTGTTGAACGCTTTCGCAACGATGGCGCTATACATTTTCAGTTATAAGGAAGGAGAAGAGAGGAAATTATTGGGATACTTCGACTGTACTGATTATACATCCTATGCCGACTTTTACGATGTTAAGGACTTTAACAGGATTGAGGTTTGTTTTGAGGTAGTCGATGAGCCCGAGGAATACGACACGGATGATGAAGATAATCCTATTAAACAGGCTCTAAATAGGTATAGAGAGGGTATAAAAGCCGGAGTGTACACTTCCTTGTGGAAGGACGGAGAAATGAAAACATGTAAATACCTCGACTGTACTAATTTCACACCTAATAGTGAGTTTTATGATGTGACGGGTTTTGACAGGATTAGGGTTAGGTTTTGCAGAGAGGATGATGTGAAGCTGAAAGGGTATAAAAAGGGTATTAAAGCGTATGTACACGCTTCCTTGTGGAAGGACGGAAAATTTAAAGCGTTTAAAACCATCAACTGTGCTAATTTAACATCCCATGGCGACGCCTGGGATGTGAGGGACTGTGACAAAATTGATGTCTCTTTTCACATAGTTCCTTTCACATACGAATGGGAGGAGGAAGTGGAGGGGGAAGAACCACCTGCTAAAAAATCTCATTGGTCAGAATAAGCGCGTCTCTGATTGGTCGAAATGCTCCTGTCTAAAAGTAAAATTTGAGAATTTACGTCAGACGTTGAGATGGAGTCGCAGACTATGGACGTGGAACCCACGCGGATTCCAAAACGTAAAGAGCGTATCAATGCGTTAACCGGGGTTTTTCTTAGATCTGTCTACTTTTTGGATAGTGATCTTTCAAAATGCGTAATTGTAGGGTTTGTTAAGAATCGGGGTGACTCTCTCGGGGTTCTCTTTAAGGGTAAAAAGGGATGCGTTTATTGGTCACACGATGTGTTCAATCAAATCACTCCTCATTTCAATTCCATAACCCTGGCTCTGGAGAATAAAACCAAATTTTATATTAAATCGGACACGGAGGAGGATATCAAGGTCACAAATGTTTTCGGTCGTATGCACGTGTTTCTCTTTGACGGGGAGCATACTTTAACGCTTAACGAGGCCGAATGGACTCAGTTTACAAACAGCCTTCCTCTGATGTACATTGCTCTCAGAGACAATTTTATTATCGAAGAGTCTGTACGGTTTACTATTCACGCACTAGCATCAGGGTTGGTAGAGGAGGACGTATTTGCAAAAGCAGATAGTCAGGGACTCCTCTGTTCCACAGCTCATAAATTAGCTCTTGAAGTGGCCTTGTACAAACGTTGGCCCCATGGATGTGGCAGTAGTTGAATTTCACGCATTTCAAGGCAATAAAAGACCCTTTATTCTTAAAGAGCTCGCGATCGTGGGAAACTCTTTTCAATGTCAAATTATATTTAAACCACCTTTTCCTAGAGAACGGTTGAGCGCCAAAAATCGTACAACAGCTCGCTGGCTTGAAGATAACTACCATAAGATTTCTTGGGAGGAGGGTGATTATCCCTACAGAGCTAATGTACTTCGCACTCTATGCAAACCCTTTGCCGTGATTTACACGCGCGGGTTGGAGAAGGCAGAGTTCTTGAGAAATTTTCACAGTGATGTCCGTGAACTGGACGATATAGTGTGCGAGGAGGCCGGCAATCCGTGTAGCTGTAAAACAACACACAGGTTTGCTTGCTCGTTGCCACAACATACGTCAACCGAGGATCCCAATGTGAAATGCGCAATGATTGCAGCAAAGTGCCGTTTCGAGATCCTTAACAAACAGCTGCACAATACCAACGCTTATTAGTATCGGCGAGTGATTAGTAAAGGGGCGGAGGGGTTCGGCATTTAGTTGAGAATCCCGACGTGTTGGCTTGAAAGGACTCGCCGACGGGTCACATTGAAAGGCTTCACCGAGTAAAGTGACTTTTGACTGTAGGTTAGATACGAAAAATTCTAGAGCGGGGTGAATGATTGGTAAGCTCCTAAGGCTGGCGTAAAACCTGTAAGTCCTGGGGCTCTTTACTGCTCTTACGGCAGGCCTAAACTCCGTAAGACCGGGAGCAGTTGTGTGTGTGTGTGTGTGACAGATACCTCTATGGCAGGCCTAAACTCCGTAAGTCCAGGGGTATGTACCTCGCTCTAGATGCTGTAAAAAATAAAAAAATTTAAAAAATGTAAAATTCTCCGGTAAGTTTTTGAGTCACATTGAAAGGCTTCACCGAGTAAAGTGGCTATTGAAACTTACAGGAGACAAAAATATGTTGAGGAGCGATACATTGTAATGGAGTGAATCGCTATCGTGTACAGCGGTGGTTGGGGCTGTACACAAATACTGGTCACATTGAAAGGCTTCACCGAGTAAAGTGATTAGTAAAGTGAAAGAGTGAGAATAGGCCTACTGGGGAAACTCACTATAATCAAAAACGCACTGGGACCCCTACGGCCTAGCCATTCTGGCTTACCGTGGTGTGGAAACGTGGGTCACAAATTGCAGTTAATGCGGTGCAAGTGCGAGTCTCGGTGGGGGAGAGGCGTCCGCGTATAAAAGCGCGGTGCATCGGCTGCAGCTGCACTTGCTGTGATAGCTTTTGCTATGTCTGTGGCAACTAGTTTTACCGTTTTCGCCATGTTGCTGTTGGTGGTGGCTGGCAACGATCTCGAGGTAATTATTGTTTTGATTATTTATTGTTCTATCGAGTTGTCCCTCAACACTGTTTCTAACTTGTAAAGTGTTTTTTAGGAACAACCATCCACTTCAAACGGTTTGCGTAGGAGTCAACCGATCCCTGTGCCCGGGGCTATCCGGGATCGATACTTTACTACGGATAGCGGGTCTATAGTCCATCTGAATATGGTTAGCTCACATTTCAATACTCTAATTTTTACTCCTTAGGTGTGTGGCAGCTTTTCTAACTTTATTTTTCTCTTTTTCAGAATAATGGTGATGATCGGGCTACACTTCCTGTCCTTCAGCGTGAGGTGACCAGGGTCAGTACACTATTGTTACCGTTGTATTGTACTAATTACGCATTACTGCAGTCCCTATAATCGAACTCTATTTCAGAACGAGTACGAGGCTCAGATCCAGAGGATGTTCAGGTCTGGGCAATGGGTGACCACTCGACGCGGCCGACTGCATGTCATAAGCGCCGGTATTGAAGAGGTGATTACCATTATCCTATTTTCCATTCGTGCAGTATTCGTGTCTGCTAAGTCCCGCAACCGGTGGCGGGACCCGCCATGTATTAATTCACTTGTGCTTTAGGATGAGTCTCAACCATCGACTCTCGGGTGGACCGGTGATGCTAACCCAAACATCACTCTCCCCTCTGACATCTCTGAGGAGAGTCTAATCGCTGCTGCCGATAGGGCTATAGCCGAGGCGTCGACTTTTCCCGACGAGGCGACTCAAAGGGTGGTGATGGAGGAATCTAATTCCAGCTCAGATGAGGCGATTTCGGTTAGTATATAGGGCATTCATATTATATTGCAGGTTTCGCTCTGTTTACAGAATCAAAAAATGGATATTTCTTGTTGACAGTTGAGTACTTCTTGGGACTTCCGACGCAACCCCTCGACCCGGAGACAGTCCTCTGAGGATCTCTCTCAGTTCTATCGGAGGTTGAATCAGTCTACTCCACCAACAGTCTCGCCCATCAGTAGTGGCTCCTTCCACTCTGGTTTCTCCCCCGACCCCACCTCACAGGAGTCCCTCATATCCATGGAAGTGGCTGCCGGCTCGCCACCCCTCCTCTCACCATCTGCAGTACGTTTCATTCCCTACATTATCCATGCCACTACGTAGTGTTTCATCTGTTTAATTCGTTACCTATGTTACAGGACATAGATCCCCAATGGGAGGCAATGAGGGCGGTGTCAAGGTCCCTGAGTATAGTCGCTCAGGTGCAGGGCATCAGTGAGGGGGCCGTCTACGACACCGAACGGTGGATGGTGCGGAGACCCGAGGAGGAGGAGTTCCGTGCCGCCGCTCCAGCCGCTTGGGAGGAAACCCGCGAACGGTGGATGGTGCGGAGACCCGAGGAGGAGTTCCGTGCCGTCGCTCCAGCCGCTTGGGAGGAAATCCGTAGCATCCTCGCGGATTTCCTATACGAGACAGCTACCCGCATGGAGGAGGACTCCCGACGTAGAAACACCGCTGTGCCGTCCAACGGATCAACCCCTGCCACTCAACCCCGCGAAGTGTCCTGCCCCGTTTGCTTTGCGAATCTACCAACAATCGCTCTTCGACTGTGTGGGCATACACTCTGCCGTCCATGCTCCAACAGAGTGGGGGATAGATGCCCCACGTGCCGTGAGCTGATTGTGGGAAGATTCACAATATATCTCCCCAGGTAGATCTCTCTCTACCTCTATCTTAATTATTCAATTGGCTTCACATTCAAAATTTATATTCCAAATTCCAAAGGGACGGGACATTATCCAGTCGTAGGATGTCTACCAGTTCTCTGGACCGATTTTTATACTGGATAATGTTTAACCTGGGTACTATACGTAGTGCGGATGTTCCGAAACCACATCCAGGCCCACATCGACTCACCGCATCACACAATAAGGTACGATTCGTCTTTATTTCTCTTGTTTAGTTTACTTTCCCGCCCTTTTTACATTTGAGGTTATGTTCCCCTGTTCCCGCCAATTTCACAATTGAGGTTATGTTCTACTGTTCCCGCCAACTGGGCGCAGCCATATTGAATACGCGGGAAACCAAGAAAGTGAGGTTAGGTTCCCCTGTTCCCGCCAATTCATCATGGGCGCAGCCATATTGGAATTCCCTCCGTCCCTCGTTTCTCCCTCACCGGACCCAACAAATCACCGATTTTACCGAAAAACACCGATTTTCACACCCAAAATCACCGATTTTACAGAAAAACACAGGTTTTGACACCCCAAATCACCCCAAAACACTAGGATAAGAGTGTGAGCAGGGAATTTCTCCCGCACATGAGGGAATTTCTCCCACACCACTATTTTTTGATCACGTGATACATGGGCGCCGCCATCTTGGATCACGTGACCCCCTCTCGACCAATCAGAGCGCGGGGCTCGATGCGGGCGAGGTCTACTCCCGAAGTAACGTGGTAAATAGATAAGCTTAAAGTTTTATTTAATTTAGAATTGCTACGATACTTTGATTGAATTCATAAAGGTTTAATTACAGACATCTCGATCTAGAATTTTTTGAAAGTGAAAATGCTACGTCTAGCCGGAAAACATTGTACCCTATTTGTACCCTATATTTATTACCTGCATATATTTTTAAGCCCCATTAGTTAATTACGCCAGTAACTAGTTATAGCCGAGGGATATCAAGCCACTTAAACCACCTACTCTCATTCAATGGAGTTTTTATCTGTCGTTTTTTCTGTTTCATGTGATATACTACTAACAAAGCCTCATACTTCACCGGGTATTTATTTAACAAAAATGCTTTGTTTCTGAAGGGTTTCCTGCCATTGAAACAACATTTATGTTCCTTTGATAAGAATTTGGCGTTGTAGTATTAACTTTAAAACAATCTCAAAAGTATGTTCTCGAAATATTTATAATATTTAACATTTGTGAGCTGTAGTCAATATTTCACTTCCCAGAATGATATTGAGAAAAAATATTCCGTGTGCACTTTAAATGACTTGATGGGCCATAGTGTACTCTTAGCGTAACAATACTGTGTGTGGAAAATGTATTTGATAGTATATCGTGGAATAATATTTAAAATATGTAATTAATGAAAATATTATCTGAAAAACCGTGATATTATCATAGGTAAGTTTATGCTCCGATTATGAGTACAAGTTTAATGTCCAGGAACGTGAATTTAAAGTTACTGAAAATGAAAGAAAAACTATTAATTTATTAATTATCCTGTAGCTAATAAAGGTCCTACAGGGACGTAATTAAATCGTACCAGGCGTCGTAAATAATATGTTTTACTAGTTAATAATAAAAATAAAAAAGAGTTACATCCGATTCGAAAGACCATTAAACTATTATATTATATAAAATATATTGGAGGGAAGAGCCCAGATTGATTGTAAGGAAAGACATTTATAACAATATTAAAAATCTGTATTGCGTTAATAATATAAGGGAAATTGTATACAATAGTCAATATACAAGTATACATGGATTAAAATATAATTTAACTGTATAAATTATTTCAATACACGTCATTCCACTTGCTTTCAGCTCTGCTGATTGCAATTCAAACCGAGCAAAAAAATTGAACCAAGCTTGAAATTTAATTGAGCAAATTATAAAGATATAGGTGTGGCAATCTTTCTTAAATTTCGGTATGGAATACCTTTCCTTAAAGGTCAAACAAAATTGTAATTTAGATTTTGAATTGGGTGGAGATTTTATATAGAGCAAACCCGAATCACTGATGTTATTTTGGTTCAGAATCAGCTCACGGAGCGGTACATCCAACTCAAATCTTCAGGGTCTCCAGAAGTCGACAGATGTCCATGGGCATACAAAGAAACCTCTCTTTGAGTGCTAACTTTTTTTAAAGGACGAAGGAGACAGCTTAGTACATTAATGAATCACGGAGCGCCCCGAGAAGAGCTTCCACGTTACACTACTAACAACATATAAAGTGGCAATCGAGACAACTCCCGTACATTGATGAGTCACGGACCACCCCGAGAAGAGCTTCCACGTTACACTACTAACAGGATATAAAGTGGCAATCGAGACAAATCCCGTACATTGATGACTCACGGACCGCCCCGAGAAGAGCTTTCACGTTACACTACTAACAGCATATAAAGTGGCAATCGAGACAACTCCCGTACATTGATGAGTCACGGACCACCCCGAGAAGAGCTTCCACATGACACTACTAACAGGATATAAAGTGGCAATCGAGACAACTCCCGTACATTGATGAGTCACGGACCACCCCGAGAAGAGCTTCCAAGTTACACTATTAACAGGATATAAAGTGGCAAGCGAGACAAATCCCGTACATTGATGAGTCACGGACCACCCCGAGAAGAGCTTCCACGTTACACTACTAACAGGATATAAAGTGGCAATTGAGACAAATCCCGTATATTGATGAGTCACGGACCACCCCGAGAAGAGCTTCCACGTTATACTACTAACAGGATATAAAGTGGCAATCGAGACAACTCCCGTACATTGATGAGTCACGGACCACCCCGAGAAGAGCTTCCACGTTACACTACTAACAGGATATAAAGTGGCAATTGAGACAAATCCCGTATATTGATGAGTCACGGACCACCCCGAGAAGAGCTTCCACGTTTATACTACTAACAGGATATAAAGTGGCAATCGAGACAACTCCCGTACATTGATGAGTCACGGACCACCCCGAGAAGAGCTTCCACGTTACACTACTAACAGGATATAAAGTGGCAATTGAGACAAATCCCGTATATTGATGAGTCACGGACCACCCCGAGAAGAGCTTCCACGTTATACTACTAACAGGATATAAAGTGGCAATCGAGACAACTCCCGTACATTGATGAGTCAGGGACCACCCCGAGAAGAGCTTCCACATGGCACTACTAACAGGATATAAAGTGGCAATCGAGACAACTCCCGTGCATTGATGAGTCACGGACCACCCCGAGAAGAGCTTCCACATGGCACTACTAACAGGATATAAAGTGGCAATCGAGACAAATCCCGTACATTGATGACTCACGGACCGCCCCGAGAAGAGCTTCCAAATTACACTACTAACGGGGTATAAAGTGGCAATCGTGACAACTCCCGTACATTGATTAGCAATTGACCACCCTGAAAAGAGCTTCCACATTACACTACTAACGGAGTAGAACAGAGGGAATCGAGCTAACTCCAGTACATTTATAAGCCACTGACCACCTCAAGAAGAGTATCCACGTTAGTAACGGATTAAGAGTCCATAGAGTCAGCTTTCGCACATAGATGAACCAAGCATTACCCCGAGAAGAGCTTTCACGTTACGCTTCAAACGGGATATAAAGTGGCAATCGAGACAACTCCAGTGCATTGATGAGTCACGGACCATCCCGAGACGAGCTTCCACGTTACACTACTAAACAGGATATATAGTGGCAATCGAGACAACACCCGTACATTGGTGAGTCACGGACCACCGCGAGAAGAGCTTCCACGTTACACTACTAACAGGATATAAAGTGGCAATCGAGACAACTCCCGTACATTGATGAGTCACGGACAACCCCGAGAAGAGCTTCCTCGTTACACTACTAACAGGATATAAAGTGGCAATCGAGACAACACCCGTACATTGATTAGCCATTGACCACCCTGATAAAAGCTTCCACATTACACTACTAACGGAGTATAACAGAGGGAATCGAGCTTACTCCAGTACTTTTATAAGCCACTGACCACCTCAAGAAGAGTTTCCACGTTAGTAACGAATTAAAAGTCCATAGAGTCAGCTTTCGCACATAGATGAACCAAACATTACCCCGAGAAGAGCTTTTACGTTACGCTTCAAACGGGATATAAAGGGGCAAGCGAGACAACTCCAGTACATAGATGAGTCACGGACCGCCCCAATAAGAGCTTCCAAATTACACTACTAACGGGGTATAAAGTGGCAATCTTGACAACTCCCGTACATTGATTAGCCACTGACCACCCTGAAAAGAGCTTCCACATTACAGTGAATTACATTGGATTTAACCCAATTTATGTAACCCAAACTTTGTTAGACAAAACGTAAATACGTTATTTAGATGCATTATGTTTAGCAATATTGCCTTCATTACGATCAAATGGATACGTAAAAATTTTAAAATACGTATAAAAACTAAAAATAATGTTAAACTCTTTAAGTCCACTTCTGAACTCCAAAATTACTAAAAATTACTTAGTAACTCAACAAGATCACAGATTACTGATTCTAGTCTCTTGAAGAATCGAGCTTGTATTTTATTGAGTAGGTTTTTAAACTCACAAATTGTAACGTGAGTATATGTCGTATTTTATTTTATTACTGCAATAAATATTAACATTTGTAGCTTTTATAATCGAAACCTAGACTCCAGCTGACAGTAAATATTGCAATCAGACCCGAAAAAAACTGAAGAAAACAGACAGGGATCCTTCAATATAAATGCTAATACCAATGTCCGGTCTGCTGTTCTATTACAGCTTTGATTTCGTGTAATGGAAAACATGTAACAGTTGTGGATTGGTCATTAGTTTGCGTAATATATTTATAACATATAAAAGTAATGATTTTTTACTTTTAACTCGCTCATTATAATAATGATTGCATTTGAGTAGCTCACTTTAATAGTATCAAATTTTACATTGTGTCAATAAAAACATTTATTAGTGAATTTGTATATACATAATTCTAGTATGCTTTGATCGAATTCCATTCCTATTTCACTATTTAAAAATTATTTATTAAAAGTAACAGCAAATCCTGAAACATAAATATCCTGACTATTATTTTAATTCTATCAAAGTTATGTTTGTCGAAAATCTGGTTACACTAAAGAGAACTTTAAATAATAATTATTTTTAAATTTATATTTCTATAATGATTAAAAACATTTGTGTAAAATCATTTGAAAATAAGAGCCTAAATCATAATTAGAATCCGTGTTAGGTCATAAAAATGTAAAAGTTATTAACGACAATCATAGAACACCCCCATGGTAACCACTTTAAGTATCAAAAGAATCACATATTTATATACATTTCCTGATGTTGTGTGCATTAATTGACAAGTGTTTTAAATAAATATTTTACTTTATTGAGAATTCGAGCCATATATACTCAGAATGTAGATCTAGTTAGCAGATTCTTTTTATAAGAGTTCGATGCTTACCCCATGGCCATATAGAAGTTAATTAAGGAACCTTTTACGGATTGCTAACTTTGTTCATCCGTGTAATAGTAAATACTATATAAGGGAAGCGCTGCTCAATACTACAAGACTAGAACATACACAATTTTAAATTAATGCAGACGGCTATAATACATTTAAATTTTGAAATGTTCGCAATTTAATGCTGTGACATATACTCGAATGTACATTAAAGTAAATATAAAGTAGTTTCATAGCATTTATGAGAACAGAATGAGTAAATTGTTACGATTGTGCTTCTTTATACCAAAGCAGTCGAGTCCTCACAGTTTTACTTCAATTGATGTGTTAATAGTGAATTTTGAATAGTCCATATTCATTACTGTCTAATTTTAAATTCGTTACGCTTCAAATATTCAAAAGACATCCAAATATCCAAAAGTGAATGTCTCCGGTTGTACGGGAAGTGAGCGAAGGACATTTCTATTACAATGAAGAGTATCATTTTGGTATACTTTGACGGAGAGATTTTATTTAGGACCTTAGTGTAAAGAAATCATTTATTTATAAGCTGGTGGTATGAATCAATTAAAATGTATCATTGGTGCAAAAGGTTTTTTCCTCGAGAAAGTGCTTGGTTTTCAAAAGGGTGTATTCCCTGACCCGATGCTTGATAAAAAGTCTGGTATTATAACATTAAAACTTTGGTTATTCGGTCGGCGTATACTATTTATAATCCAATTACACTATCAATATAATTGTATATAGTTATGTAATATAGTTACAGTTTTATATATATATATATATATATATATATATATATATATATATATATATATATATATATATATATATATATATATATATATATATATATATATATTATTATATTGATTTATAACCTTCATTCTTATATTTGTTTATATTTTATTTTTTACATGCTTTTGATAATGATACTGAAAAGTAACAAAATATTAAGCATTTCGAGTTGAAGAAACGTGTTTTGTTTTCTTTTTTACCTATCCTATAGGTAAAATATACCCTTTTGTAAAATATATAACATATAAATTGCCAAAATTTTCAGGGAGGTAACTTCCAAGGCAAGCTAGCTAATCCATATTAAGTTGTCCCTAACAGAGCATTGAAACCAATCTGTCCTCTGAGACATTTGTTGCCACAACTTTAGGCCTAAATATTATACTGTAAGATTAACTGATCTCCTGTGGGACGACCTCCACTTATCACAACGTCCCTATACTTCTGCATGAAATTATAGCTTTCCATTACTAAGTTGGTATATGTTATACTGGTATTTTAAAAAATCTTTACTTTTAACGGAAGATAATTTGAAAATTAATACTTTATTTCGTTTTTGTTTTATTACACAAGAATAATCTTAAATAATTTGTTTCATTCCTAGTTGTGATGTGTGCTTTCATATATTTTTAATATTTTATTACGATTAACAATACCTAACCTGCGAACCTTACAAGATGAATATCTACATTAACATCTAAAATCGTCCTGTATTTAATAATTCATATTATAATTCCACTTCTACAATGAAGAAAAATGGCAAAGAACAAAGCCAATTCAATGAAATCCAAGAAAAATTTCACTATTACGCAGAAAAAGCACATCTGACTCGATCTATAACCTAAGTGCCACTTTCCTTGATCGGAGTATATAGAAATAAGTATTATAGGTATGCTGGCACTAATGATGTCACCGAATTCTGATTATGCTAGGACTGTGAGTTGGTTTACATTGTAGAGGAGATTGTTGGAAAGCAGCAAATAGGCAATTCTCAAAAACACCACTTCTGAGTATTTTATAACATATACAATTTTAAATATATTTACGATTACTAATAATCATATTTGAAGTAAAAAAGTATTTATCGTATTTTACATTGAATCATATTTATACTAAGCATATCAACAATTGTACAGAACAGAGATATTTACTGTGAAACGTTGTTCAAATATAATGAGTTTAGGGAATAATAATCCCCGAGCTGCGTTTGTCTTCTCGCCTGTCGACGACGTTATAAAACTATTTGGTCAGTCTTGTTTACAGAACTGTTTGGTTTAGTAGTTAAGAAATTAACTGATTCAAGAGGAATGACATTATATATTTTAGTGTAAATTCTTCTTTATAGTTCATTAAATATATTATAGTTAAAAATTCATTTTCAGAAATATATTATTTAATGTGTAAATAATATATTATTTACTGTATTATTAAAAGTTGAAGGCCTTGGAGAAGAATTTGAAAGTACATTAGATAGGATTGATTTTGGTGTCTTCATAAGTAAAAATGTATTGACTTCTTTCAAAATTGTAATAAAATTGGGTACTATATAACAATTTATGTCTTTTTAAAATTAGAATTTTATAATTTTTTGAATTAGAATGCACTTTGCGTGCTGCAGATAATGTTAGTTGAGTCGTTAATTTTGTTTTAATTAGTTTTCAATCAATCTCTGACTGAAGTGAGACAGACAGAATAATCAGATAAAAGACACGTGCAAGATTCAGTAATTCTTAGTTGAAGTACATTGCAAACCAACGATATCTACGGCAACGATTTTAATCACAATAAGTAGTATAAAATTAATATCTTAAACAGTAACTTTATTATTAAAACGGTCAGCTTCCATTATATGCCCCCCAAAAAACATAAACAAAAAAAACAAAACACAGACAAAAACAAAGACGAAACATAGACAAATGTAGGATCTCCTGTAACTGTACTATAGAATTTAGTTATTATCATGACCTTGTATAGGTTTCATTCTGAATACTGATGGACATAGCAAAAATAAGGCATTATTATACTTCTCCACAGAGGATTTACGTCATATTTACAGTTTATTTGATAAGGAAACCCCTCATTGCACTTAGTCCTAAACGGACCTTCGTACCACTTCATGAGTGAAAGCATATTTAGAATGGGTTAACGTTGTTGGTAGGAGCTGCCTTATGCTGAGATCTCATGAGGAGTGGTAACGGGCTCTATCTGTCTCTTATCACTATCAAAGAAAGGGAAGGTAGGTCTATTCCGTTATTAGCCAAAGCAAGCACGAGAAGCCACAACCATTCACATTTAGGCTTAAAACGCACTAAAATTAAAGAACATTCACACTAAACAGTCCTCCTATATAATAAAATAGACATATCGATTAACTCATGTTAACTCGTTATTCCGGAATTTACGATTTGTGATGTGATGCTTCTTGATATTCATTTTATTTCCCAGACATATAGAAAGGAATCACCTTGGAGACATATCCAAAAAAATTGCATTGCGTAGCTCAACGTACTATCATTGCATTTGCATACTCAATTGTTTTACTAACAAGGTAAATCTAAAGTAGAACATTATACTTTTGTAAACGTTTTAATAACTAAAACTACTGTATATCAGTGAAAGGTATATACAAATATTCAGGCCTAAGTTTTTTAGTTCAAGTTGTTTTTTTTTTCAGATACTATTACATGAAAGCTCAAAATCAAGCATTAATAAACTTTAATTGCGCAACAGAAATGACGTTTATACAATTGGCCACCCTGTCATAATATTAATACTTTCATAGTAATATTATATTTAATATTTAACTCTAGTTATTTGAAATTTTCCAATAAAAGTTCTGTTTTATTATTTGAAGTTTTATTCAATGAAATGTAAATAATGTAGCTTAAAGACAAAAGCTAAAATAAAGATATTTACTGTAAACACTGTCCAACTAGAATGAGCTTTGGGAGTTATAATCCCTTGTGCAGCTTTTGTCTTCTTGCCCATTGACATTTTGTTATAAAACTCTCTGAACAACTTTACTTAAAAACCCATTTGGTAATATTTAGCAATTCTGCAGACGAAATTAAAAGACACATACGTTTATTTAATTTCTCTCTATATGTTGCACGTAAAATAAAAAATTTTAACTTTTCAATTATCTTAGTATTTGAACATTTTTGTGGATCAACTGATTAAAACATAAAATTTATACAAATGAAATAAATATATACATTAATAACTTCCGATCATACTGCAGTTTTTTATTGAACAACACGTGTAAAATAAATGTATAATAGAGGTATATAATAGTAGAATGAAAAATAACGACTAATTTAAATCTGTAACTAAAGGATGACGATAATAAAGATTGATGATCGGAAATCAATTAATGTTACAAGCTGGGCTGGACGGTCTATTACAACTCTCTATATGAGTACTAGCTAAAGACTATTTTTCTACTGGACTATAGAAAGAAAAAGACTATATTTAAGTGCAAAGTTGCGGTACCTACAGTGTATAAGCACTATAACTGATTTTTAACTTTTAAAAGTATTATGAAAGACATGGTTTTATAATAAATGCCTCATAGAGTATAATTACATATACTGTCCTTAGGACACCCACTCGATTCAACTGGATTGCATGGCTGGAGTTATATAAATTTTAATTTGTAAATTGTCCTGTGAGTTATGATAATATCTGGTCGTCCTATAATCGACAGCCGACCTCAAGGGGTTAAATACCTGAATTTTTTTACTTTAAATGTATATTGTGTACTGGTACCATGCTCACCAAGCAAGTGTGAGATCCGGGTTTGAATCCAGGCGGAGCAAGTACTTTAGATTATTTACTCTTTATTCAAATAATATTTCAGATCACGAACAAAATTCTTTAATTTATATTTCTATATCATATCTTTGCATATTATTCGTATTTTTATCAGTGGATCCTTCTTTTCTGCGTATAACTTTACCCAGACCTCTTGAGCTTCTTAACTTCTGACGTTACTTTTCATAACATAATAATTCTTCAATATGTGTTCTTGTTCTCATCTTATAATACAGTTACAGTATCTGAGCTTTTTTAGATATTTTCTTACTTTCTTCACAAATGGAACGAAATAAGGACCATTTGCAGTGTTCTGTTAATTGAAGTTATTGGCATAAATTGCTATTTACCTTCCTTGAATGTAAATACATTATTAAAACTGTTACATTATTAAACATTATTATTAGACTGTTAATAGTTATGTTTCTGTAACATAATTTATGCAATGGCTCCCATCTAAATTTTAGTCGTTTATATGAAAGTATTATCCTACAGTGTTAAAGCAAAGCCATCATATTATTATTCAAAATTTCTCACCTTTAGATTTTTAATCCGGAGATAACATATTATAATGACCCAGTAGATGTTTACTGCATAGTCTAGTAAATTTTAAAACATTCAGATGACTTTGTCGTTTTGAGTTAAAAAGGGAAAACACATTGAGTAATTATCCATTGTTAATAATTCGAATACAGACGATCATGTTAATGTCAGCTTAGGGAATTGTGGTGCTTATCCGATCGGGATCTGTGGTTAGTGAAAATTAATTCTTCATGGTATATAATAATTACGTGTATAATTAAATGAAAGCTAACTTATAAAAGTAGCATACTGAGCAATGTGTTGTATTTTCAATACGTTTTATTTCAAAACAATACTGTGTTTTAACTACCTCATTATTATTACTGAAGCCAATTATCATAAAGCACTAAAATATTATTAGTATATCTATACTAGTACAAAGTATGTTCAAGAAGGATCCATAAATGTGGCTTTGCCTATAACCATTTACACAGAGATTTGAAAAGTACAAGTTACTTTCAGTATTTTTTTTCTTTCGACCAAATATTAGTTTAGTTAAAGAGAGGGAGAGATAGGACCACAGAAGAGATATGACACACACTCCGAGGACCACAGAGTCAAGAACTACCCCTAAACTAAACCCAGCAGCGCTCTAAAATCTGTTTCCCTCTGTAACAATGTAACTCTCCTGAATAATTAGGACTTAAAAATAACCTAACATCTATACCTCAAAGCCAAACTTCTATCTTATGAAATTCTTTAGTCTCTTCTTCTTTGGATTAAGAGTCTTTCCGACTGACAACTACTGGTCAAAGTTGCTGTATCTACTTCTTCAGATTTTAGTGTCACCTCAGGGGTACCTAAAGGCTTACGTTTAGGACCCCTCCGATTTGAAATGTTTAATTATTTTTATTGATATTGTGGCCAAAGTCGATGTGGACGTATTGCTGATTACACAAGGCTTTTTTAATAAGGTTTCTCATACCTGGGACTGCAGTAGTCTGCAGCATATCATTGACAATGTTAATAGGTGGACAGAGACTATTCCACGTAATTATTCCTGCGTAGGTAACAATATTACTCAATTCTGACGTTCCTGATATAGTGATTATATTTGTATATGTATATCTGTCCACAGAGGTACATTGAGGATGTGTATTCCAGAGGTTACAGGAAACTCAGCTTCCTTTACGGACTTCCTTTAATTGTATTTAGTATACAGACTCTCGTAATGCTGTACGTCACCTTAATGTGGAAAATCCTTGAAAACTGTTGTGTGGTCCGAGCTCATTACTATAATGAACATATTTCGCTTTTAGAGTGGATACAAAGGATTTTTGCGTTTTTATGGAATGAGAATTGGTTTCCCCTGTATTAACGTATCCTTTAACCTTGTTAATTATCTTGAACTCATGTTCTTATACAGTGAAATATGACTTCGGCACGCCACATTTCTAATCAAGCATCTTAGTATTTTATCAAATGTCCTCAGCAGGATCGATTTCCGCCTTCCTACTGGAACTCGCTCTATAGGCAACTTTGGTCGCAGGAAACTATGAGTATCCTACTGTGCTTCGACTGCAACACCTTTGCAATGAACTTTCCACAAATTAGGACTTTTTTAAGTAAAGAAAAGAGGAGCGTTTTCCAGTTTTTGAATCGTACGTAAATGACTCGTTTTGACTGGATTTTGTGTTGTTACAATTGTTATGTTGTATATATATATATATACAATTGCTGAAAATGGTTGTGTTATTAAGAAAATAAATAAATAACTAGCCCTACTCATAACATACATGCTATGTTTACGTCCAGTAAATATTTTCCGTAATCGTTCCAAAAATATCTACTGTTCTGAACCATGGAACGTTGTTGTTAAATTAGTCATCAATAATGTCGCTGTTATAGTTACATCCTAACGACCGCACCTGAATCCCCAAAAGGGCACTTCCCATAATGAATTCCCCAACTTGTACATTAAACTGTGACCAAGTATTAAACTAATAAGCTTACTTACGTTACGTCATTTGTTACATGAATAATAAAATATTCTACTTGGTTATAATGAAATAAAGAATACGTAACAATATAAAAACTGCAGTAGCATCAAAAGTTTTATAATAAAGAAAATATTATTAATAAATTTAATAATACCAGTATATAAAATAAATACAGTAACAAGTCTTTATTTATATTATCAATAAACATGTTAAACGTCTAAGATAAAGCGAGATAAACAAAGATCAGCTAGGAAATTAATTAAAGGGTTGAAGCAAGCTATTGTCTTTGAGGTTAAAATGATGATCTGTGGTGTGTCTTAGGGTGTGATAGTCCCTATAAATTTCATAAATAAATTTTTTTTATATATTTATAACATATATAAGGCTTATATATGTTTCATATTTACAGCCAAAAATATACAAAAAATTTAAAGCATGATGTGTACAATATTTTAAAAAACCGTTAACCCTTTGAGTGCCAAGAGCGTATATAAACGGTCCCTCAGTAATTCGTAGAAGTATCGAAGACCGACATGTTTTACTATAGAATTTGTATTATTATTTTACTATATTTCCAATTATATCAGATTAAATACACATACTAGGCGCAATTTTATAAGCCTATCATACCTAATTGTTATATATTAATTATTACAACAAAAATGATAATAATATTAATACTTCTGCACTGATGTTCATTGAAACAAGTACTGTGTTAATCGAGCTATTGAATTTATGAAGTACCTATGTTTATAACTTGTAAAATGTGTAGATTGTATTTTATCTATTGATTCTTACATTATACATTGGTAGCATCGGCCATGGGGATAGTCATTATAAATTTGTAATTTAATCCATGTCGATATAGGCTGCATATAATTTATTATTATTATTATATGATCACACTGCACAAGCTTTACTTATTACACATTGGCACCTGTTCAATTAAGAACCATATTGCATATGCCTAAAGAATTAAAACTGTGTTTCATTTATTGTTGTGTTTGATTATATATTAAGCAATTAAAACTGTTGTTATTTTATTTATTAAGAAATATATTTTGATAAATCCAGACATTTTAGCCACCCATTATAACTGATAAGTGAACTTATTAAACGAATTTAAATAAGATGTTGAGAAACATTTTCAATGCAAGTACAAGTAGGAGTGTTTGTGGGCGGTTAAAAAAGAAAGTAAGACGACATAGATTTCAGAAATTTTGCTTTCCTCCAACGTATGTCACTTACATTAGAGATACTGAATAAAATGTAAAGTATTATTGTATATTTAGAAACAATCTCGGCTTGAGTGTTATTATATTGTGAATCGTGTATTTATTGTGTAGTAAACTCCACTTTAAATCCAGTGCAAAGATGAGGATTTCTTTAGTACTTATCTCAGATAGCCTATGAAAGATATCCTTTTATTATTAGTTAAATTGTTTATTTGAGCACCATTTTAGGCATAAATTATTATACGTGTATGGTTATGCGGATAAACCACTAAAATGGAGTTATGTTCCAAATTTGTTAAGTGCCTCAGTTGTGGTAGATAACAAGTTTCCGTTTATGATGTGGTTACAATTTAACTCAATTTTGGAAATATTCATTATGCTGATAGAGGCCGTGCTTATAAACTGTTAAATGATGCAACCCAAAATAGAGCATTGGGAATTAATACTTTAGACAAACCCATTAATAGGTAGATAACTACCGTACGGATTAAATAGTTGTGTTACTAAGGTATCTTGGGTGCATCGATTGGGCCCCATTCTTCATTTAGTATCTGAAAAAAATCATAGTGTGGTCGCGCTCATCATATCATTCAGTTTTGTAAGGTAAGAGTAATTCTGAACACTACCAAACCTTGCTGAAGACACATGAGGTACAATGGAAGAAAATCGTTTTATCAAGTGAGTGCATAGTGGAATGTATTAATTCCAAAGTTAAAGAAGTAATTTCTTTATCCTTACAGATCCATGATGGTAGGGTGTTCCCTCTAGATACCATTTATGAGAACGTAACTGTTTCGAATAGACAGATACCCTTTATATTAATATATTAAAGTAGAACTATTACACAATTTTGTTTATGACCATCTGATGAATCTCTAGATTTTATCAGTATAATTCATTATTAATTGTGTAATGTTTTAATTTTGACATATACAACCACTAAAAACTAAAGAGAGTGAAAGGAGTCTCAATAATTGCAAAATATTCTTGTAACTATAAACTTATCACATTTTATTAACAGACCCTAAAAAACCACCAATGGAGTTTTTTTTTGTGTATTCCTTACTTGACCTCAGAAAATATCATGCAGCAACAGTGGAGTGTATAACACTGCGTATTGGACTGAGGCATAAGTGTTCTAATCTGTGCAATACAAACATAGATTTGTAGGGCAGGTGTCCTCATTAATTAAAGAAAAATATTTAACGTGAGCTGTAACTAATTTACCAGCACTAATGTTTAATCCTTGAACACTTAGTTATCACAAGACAACGTTCGTGTTTCAACATAACCAAAATCATTAGGAAATTGTCTCAAACAAAAAGTAATCTTTCATTTACAAATTAAATGAGTTTTAATAAATTCAAAGAATGTCGTAAACGTACATCAGCTTATTTTAAAATCTAAACAAACAGAAGGTCTAATTATATTGTAATTTTCTATTCTTCCTTTAAAAATTCTACGATTTTTTATATCTATTCCATTATTAATATTATTATGATTCTTTCTCATAACCATGGACATTGAAATAATGTTCTTAAAAATAACATAGATCTTCGTTGGATATAACGGATAATAACTGTCATAATATTAGTATTAAATTATTAGAATTATTTACATGAATTTCAGTTTTAATGTTTAATTTTCAATAAAAATACATACATATACAAAACATTTAGAAATATTTAAGGTTTTAAATACAACAACAGCACAAAACTATACATAGGTATTATACATAAGTATTCTGACTTGAAGCAGAAATATAAAACACAATTTGTCGTCTTAAATATAAATTAGCTCAAACCAGAAATGCTCTTAATACGCAAAATCTTTAATAAAATTGAATCGAAATTTCGATTAATATCTGGTCCTCTTAACCATGAACACTGAAAAACTGGGTACTTGATAGTTACATGAGTATTTTATTTAAAATACTATTGGATCTTACCGTATTATATCATAGATACTTTCACTAAGAAAGCTATGAACACTTAAGTGCAATTCCTCTTCATTGGTATGGAGTAATTATAGAGTTACTAAAACCCTGGGAGCTATTTAATAAAATACAGGGAATGTTGTATACAAAGATATGGTAAAGGTATGATTATAATTATTATAATGTCTTAATATACATGCTAAATTACAGTTTAAATTGATGATATGAGATACGCAACAAGAACAAAGGTTTTTCAAATAATGTATAATAGATACAAAGGATAAGAAATTAGCATTAGGAAGTTCCGGCGAACACAAAGCTACAATTCTCGATTCATTGAATACTTCACGATGTGATTGTGTCAGGTCACTAGCCATCTTGAGCCTCTTCCTCGCATTGGTTATTTGGAATATTAATTCAAACTCAAATCAGTTTTGTTTCTTAAGATACCACGTATAAAATTAACTGTTCTTATATTTTATAAATTGTAAAATCTAAACATTAAAATGTCAAAGTAAGAAAATTGTAAACCAAAAGAAAATAATTTAGTATGGAGACGTATTTTATTACCTTTGAGGCAATAGTGATTTTTTCTGGGTTGACGGTAAGACCTGCCTTGTGAAGTCGTGATATTACCTCCCTCAGATGTTCTATGTGTTCTTCAAAGGTCCCCGATGAGTACACACACAAATCATCAAAAAAACTGTAAACATATCTAAACTTAATATCACCAAAAAATTGTGTCGATCAGGTTAGTCAAAACCATACTTCCCGACGCCAGACCAAAAGGCAAGAAATTAAAACTCATACTGTTGCCATGGAACTACAAATGCCGTATACTTCTTTGAGTCTTCCTCCAAGGGGATTTGTAAATACGCTTGATTTAAGTCTAATAAAGAGTACCAACGACTTTGACCGAGATGCTGAAAAGCAGATTCTATTGTTGGCATAGGAGTCGCTTCAAGATCCAATATGCTGTTAATACCGCGATAGTTCACAACTAGTCTACTCTTTCCACCCTTTTTGGGGACTAAAAAAGCCGGAGATGCGTATTGAGATGTTGATGGACGAATGACACCCTTGGAAAGAAGATCATCTATGTGCTCTCTCATCTGCTCCAATTTTGGTGGAGCATACTGATATGGACGTGCCCTGACGATCTTCGGTGAGTTGACTCTAATAGTATATTTAAGGAGGTTGGTACGGCCTAACCTCTTAGTTATGGTGTTGGGAAACTCCGCAATAAGATCCAAAGCCTGCTGCGTTTGAATTGGGTTGAGGTTCTCACCCAATGTCACTGGATAATCACGGCTACTCTCTACAACTGGAGACAATAAAAGACATCGCGGTGTTCCGTATGGAAAGGACAACGTACGACTAGACATATTAACCATTGCTCTAGTTTTGGATAAAAAGTCCGAACCCAATATAATAGGCACTGGTAATTTATCATTAATCAGGAAAGGTATATTCCATGATAAGTTTTTAACCTTAATATGCAACTGTGCCCCACTACAAAATTCAAGGATATCCCCATTAGCCGCTAGAGCCGTCTGTCGAACACAAAATACCGATTTGACGATTCTAGGAATATTCCTAACAGTTTCAAAACACTCCCGCGACATTAGTGTGAAAGAGGACCCAGTATCAACAAGTGCTCTCTGTGTCAATTTACCAAAAGATATATTTATAAAACAAAGATTTGATTTTGGAACTGACGGAGCCATTTTTGACTTTGGTGAAGACCTTACACTTGATAACGATTTAGAGTGAAATCCAGGAGGGGCGGCACAACAAATTGGAGAGTCATTTGCGCCCATTAATGACCTCCCTTGGCTTTTAAATTGCTGGATGTAAAATGTATATTATTTTGGTTAGACGACCCATGGTTGCTCGATCGGTAACGAGAATTTGTGAATGAAAGTTGACCACGACCCTGAAAATTTTTCATGATTATGGTTAATGCCGTGATTATTTCTACTCTGATTGCCGTCTACCGAGCGGTTATGAAAGGATCGTTCATTCCTTCCTGAATTTTTGTGCATAATACAAGGTTGAACCAGTATCGTATTGCCGATTATAGTTCATATTCCCGTGCCGTCCCTGGTATTGATTGGGTTGTTTACTCGTGAAAGCGGTGCGACTGTTGTTTTGGTCCCTAAACCGATTGTGAACATCCTGAAAATGCCGGTTGGAATATCCCGGTGGGCGTGCCACCACTCGCTCCGCTGGATATAGCATATTCCCTATGAAATTGCATTTCAGTTGTCCTAATAACGTCTATTCGAGGGGAGAGTGCGTATAGATCGTCAACTGTCGTTGGCGGTGGAAAAACCTGCAAGACGAGCACGCGTAGCCGGATTGAGACAGGTCAGGATAGTATCAAGCAGATCCTGCTCACCAAATTCAGCCAACAAAATATCGGCGAGTGACTGAAGATCAGTTACGAAATCAGCCAATGTCTCTTTAGGTTTTTGCACCCGGTATAGCATTTCCGATACACACTGCTGCCTCACTCGACCAGGAAGAAAAGTCTCTAAGACCGAGCATAATAGTTAACTCGATGAGTATTTTTCAACTATGGCTCTATTCCAAAGCGCCCTCAGCTGACCCTCGGTTTTAGGTAAAACATTTAGAATCACATTATTCGATGGGACAAGATCGAGCTTAATTACTTGCTTGAAGCTAATAAAGAAACGTACTAAACGTCTTGGATCAGTTCCTGACACCAAAGGAAAGCTATCAATCATATCAGCCAAAATCTTGGGTAAATTAAAGTTTGAGTTATCATTTCTGGGGATTGGCCCAGATCTAGCGTCCCCCAAAGCTGCTGCCACCTCCATGCCTACCGCTGCTGCAGTGGTTCTTAACCAAATATGACCATTGGTCCTCCGTGGCTATATTTTTTGGTGCCTCCTTAAGATTTGGGGTAGTTCTCGCCTCATCTTCCAATTCCTGTATTTCCTCCGATTTATTGTGAATTGGGCCTAGTAACTTTTCGACCTTATGATTTATGAAATCTTTAAGAAGAGTTCTGTTGGCTTCCAAGGTGGCTGCTGGTGTGATATGCCAGGCCAGGCATTGATCTTTTGCCTGACTTGACCTTAGTTTGTCCACCCAAGAAGTTCCTTTTGGTCGCGATTCCCATTGATATGGTGGTTGTGCTTGTTCCTCTACCTCATGTTGTCCTATCGAATTCTCAGCCATGATAGCGGGACAAAATTACAATTATTCAGAAATTAAATCCCCTCTGTAGACTCAAAATAGTACACTAACCGTACACAATGTATGAAACGTATTTGAATTGTGGAGGGGGGGTGAGATGGTCACGGTAATACGGGTTCTTTTCCCTCTTTGAATAAATGTTGAACCCCTAAAAAAAATTATTTTGACATTTTTTTTTTCATCCTAAAACCAATTAAAAATTGTGAGCAGGCTAATTTGGGAGTTTCCGGAATAGTCTTATAACGTCCGTGCTGAATATCCAACAATAATGTACTAATTCTAACTCTACGCCCCTTGCCAATAAATCTACGATATAGAAAAATATATTGTTAAACATTTAGTTCTTTCCCGCCAGTTATAACTCATCAAGTACCTATTACTTTCGTGGTAAACAAACGCGGTAAATTAGTCATTATTTGGCTCAGTACTCTTTATCCAATGTTACAATTAATCCTTACAACTATTAAGTAGGTAAGAAATAAAAAAATCTTAATTCTAAATCGTGTTTTCTACAATCTAAAGAAAAGTTCACTGAAAAGCGTTAGTGTTAAAAGTAGCAAGGTTTGAAATGGCGTGGCAATAAGTATTAAGGTTTGACTTTTTCGAAAATGAAGCGCTGCAAAAATTTGCGTTCCTTAACCAGAAATAAAATATTGAACTAAGTCAAATCCGTAATATTATTCGTTTCAATGAGTTGGGAAGAAGGTAATAAAATAATTCCGTGCCAGGTCAAGCTAACCCTCCCAGCGATAAGATCTTTATTTACAATCCAATTAGGTTATCGTTCTGTGGTGAGATATTAATTTAACCAAGGAATTGCGTACCACAGCTTTATATGAGTCTTTTAAACTAATGTCTCTTTTAAATAACTGTAAATAATAAGGTGAACAATTAATTTTGAATTTATTTAATTCCGTATTGTATTCTAATCGAATTGGCGAAATTATACACTAAATGGTATTGCATACCATTAAAATTACCTACTGTCTGTGGCCCGTTCAAATGAATGATGTAACTAAGACTAAAAATACCAATCGTACACACCTTACTGACCCCGTTAGGTTAGCCGGTCATCCTGAGATAAGCGCTGTCTTAATGCACTTATTTAAATAGTGTACTATTTGTGAACACAAACCATTATCTGTCACCTAGCAACCAAGAATAAGTGCAAATTTGGCTTTAAAATAGAATTGTCAAGACCCTAGTTAGACGATTAACTGTTTGCCATAAACAAATTCTTATATTAAATAACTTAAAATAATTAATTAAAACTCAAGCAGTGATCTCTGAAAAGAATACATAACAGTGGCACCCCAATAATATTTATTGAATCATTCCCTATATAACAAGTGTGAAAGTTGTTTTTTTTTATAGTTAATCCCCACATAAAGGCAATAAAATATGATTTTATTCTTCTTTATGTGAATTAAGCTTTCAGGGCTCCGACAAATTATGGCTAACTTTAAAATAAAAGAAAAAACTACTCAATAATCTCTGCGAGACATTACGACGGTTATATAATGACTGTACGATAAATTTTGAATACAGATGAAAACAAGTGAAAATTTTAAATCTGGTTATATGACTCATTAAAGTATTCGGAATAACGCTGGCTAGATGAGAAGTAATTAAGAATAGAAACTTTGCCAATATTTAATTCTTAAAATGATCTGCTACCATTACTGAGACGTATTCAGATAATTACCCTAATACTTAAGACCCTTTTCCGGAAGTGGTCAACCAAGCGTGCTGGGCCCATAACCCAGAGGTCCGTGGATCGTAACCACGATCTGCTACCATTACTGAGACGTATTCAGATAATTACCCTAATACTTAAAACCCTTTTCCGGAAGTGGTCAACCACGTGGTGATCCTAACACCTAACCAAAATTACATTCCCCCCAAAGGCCCGGATCGGTCATTATGCTGGGACACTCCTCTAGCCAGCTTTGACTTAGAATTAGATATTAATATTCCCCCATAATTAAATCCCCCTAAAAATTAAAGCACGGCGTGACCCTCGATACCCGAACCATGCTGCCCGTATTCCCGATCCCCACAACCCCAAGATCCCCCGCCTAACCTGCCTAGCCCGACACAATTTATTGGCACCTAAATGGTAATAAAAATATATATTACACTTGAGATTTAATTTAACACTAGGACCAACTCACGGATACCCGTCCAGCCTGCAGCGTTGGTCAGCGTACACGTCCTCTCGCTCCTCTCCTACAAGTGCGTTCTCGACCAAACCCGTTCCCCGACAATCGGCCTGATTGTGCCCGTTCCGATATTCGGTCAAAGGTCGCCCGTTTAGCTCCTGCACACTGACCGACCCGATCACCGTGGCGGTTACATGCCACAAATTGTCCCACTCTTTCACCTAATCAGTCTTCCAATTCGGTGGTCTCCCAATGGTGTGCCATGAAACTCGTCTGTGCTGTTAGAATGCTTTTGCAATCAACGCCGTTTTCAGACGGGTTTTTAAATGCTTTGAGCATTGGGACATTTTTGATTGAATTTGGCAATTTGTTGAATTGAAACTCCCGCCTGTGACGGTAAACGTTCATGAACTGCCGTTCTGTGTCTCCCAGTTCGGTAGTTCTCCCTGCCCCTTGTTTCGTAAGAGTGTATGTTACTACCTCTTATGGTTTCGCATTTTGACATGAAGAAAAGGCATGTCTCTAATACGTAGAGGCAGTTCGGTAGTGTCAACAGTTTCAGATTTTTGAATGCTGGCTTACACGACTCTCTCCTTTGCAGCTTGGCAATGATTCTGACTGCTCTTTTTTGCAGTATGAAGATTCTGGAAACATTTGTTTTTGAGCAAACCACTCCAAAAAAACCTATCCATAGGAGAGGTGTGGGTAGATTAGTCCATAGTACGCCGTCATCAGCACCTGAGTCGGGCAATACTCGGACAGTCTCCTTCAAAACATAAATGCCTGAGGATACCTTGGAAACAAACGCTGTCTACATGAAAATCACATGTCAACCCTTGATCGAGGTGTATTCCAAGGAATTTTGTTGAGTAGACTTTTTCGATCTCAGTCTTCATTCAACATGAGAGTGGGACTAGAGCCTGAGTTCGTTTGTCTCAGGCAAAATTTAATGAATGTTGATTTTCGTTGGGTTTGTTCTGAGGTTGAGTTCATTGAAATGCTGGATCGCATTGTTGAGTTCAATGAATGTAATCTCTTCGAGTTCTGTTTTTGAATTCGCTTTGAAGCATAGAGTCGTGTCATCGGCATACTGGACGAGTTGTCCGCGGCTTACCGATGAATCAACAACATCATTGACGTAGATCAAAAAGAGTAGAGGACTCAGGATGGAGCCCTGGGGAACTCCATAATAAAAGCCTCTCTCCTTAGATCGAACGTCTGAAATTCCAACAAATTGTTTTCTATCACTAAGGTACGATTCGGAGCCACTTGAGTGGCACTCCTCGCACCCCGTAATGTTCCAATTTGAGAATGAGGGAATGGTGGTCAACACAATCAAATGCTTTCGATAGGTCGAGAAATACACTCAACGTGTCTCCTCGATCTTCCATTCCTTCTACTATCATGTCGACCAGACGAAAGATTGCGGTCAGTTGTTGAACTTTCCCACTTCGGAACCCGAATTGGTTTGCTGATAGTAGGTTGTGTTTTTTCAATAAAATTCACACATCGAGTGAAAAAAAACTTTTTCAAACATTTTGCTTGAAGACAGGCAGCATTGAAATTGGGCGATAATTTTTTGAGTTGAAAGGGGGTCGCCCTTCTAAAAATTTGGTGCGGGTAACTTTCGCAATTTGAGAGAGGGTGGAAAACGTTCCCGAGTGAAAAGAGAGATTAATCAAATGCTCGAGTGGCCTCAACAAAAGCTTGGAGCACAGTTTTAGAAGCCACGTTGAGACATAGTTTGAATCATTCGATTTTTTCGAAGAGAGTTCTCTTATCACTCCTCTGTTGTGACCGGGGTCAGAGCCATTGAGGCTGCTGGACTTGGTATCAATGATGGGGATTTTTGGTTCTGATGCGGACTAAGTCCTTGGTCAGTCCCAACCGAGGCAAAAAATTTGTTGAACTCCTTAGCGATCCTCATTGGGTCAATACTAATATGTTCATTTTCAACTTGGATATCGATTTTCTTGTCGATCAGTGAGGGATTTATTGTTTATTATGGCCCATGCGGTTTTTGAGACAATTTTTGGACGTGAGCAATGCTTTGTTTACATCATAAGCTTTCGCAGCTCTGATAACCTTTCTGTAAATTCTTTTGTAATTTTGAAAATAGATTTTGAAACTCTTCATCTAATGAGTGCTTATTAATTTCTGAGAGAAACAATAATTTTTCTCTCGAAATTAGAATACCTTTGGTGATCCATGTGCACTTTTGTTGCCTCGTTTTTTATTGAATTTTTTATCAGGGGACAGCTCACGTTTAAGTGGTAGTTAAAGGTCGATTCACAACTACTGAATATTGTGTTTCAAGGGGATCTCCAAAATTTAGAAAGCTCCCAATTTTCTTGAGCGAGAAAAAAATTTAAGAGCTTAATATTTGCGGGCCTTGTGTTTCTGTTTGTTTTTTGTTGACTGGATCCCTTGCTGGTTCATGACCATTGATTGTGACCTGTTTGGCCATAGTGATCTGAAATGGCTGTGTTGACCACTAAAGCCTCAGTGTCTGGCAAATTTGTGACGACATTGTCAATCGCAGTCGCCCGAAGTGGTCGTAAACTCTCGTGGGAGAGGTGATCGACCAGTTAAGGCCAAACGACCCCAACAAGTCAGCGAGTTTTTCTAGTCATTGGATTGTTTATCATCTAAAATGTCGATGTTAAAGTCCCCCATGACAATGAAATTGCGCTTTTTCTTCGTCACGTCAGACAAAATTTGTTCGAAATTTGAAAAAAAAGATTCATCGTTTCCGTTGGGAGGACCTGTACAAGCCAATCACATCAAATTGTGATTGACTTGTTCTTACCTTTACCCCTGTAACTTCAAAATGTTTGTCTACGGATGTGCCAAACGTGGCGAGGGGTAAAGGAAAAAGTTGTTTCTCAAAAAAATTGCTACACCTTCCTCCTTTGGAGGAGTTTGCGGCAGAAAGAGGTTTGCCAATTGGTAATTTTGAATTATGAAACTGTCAATGTTGCTGTTGTTGAAACCGTGTTCGGTTTACAATCAGCAGGTCGGGATTGAGTTCTTCACACATGAGTGACAGTTCGTCACCCTTATTTGTAGCCACTTGTGCGTTTTGATGCACCAGAGTGACCTTCTTGGAGGATTATTGGATTTTTTGATTTTTTGTTTTTTCCTGTCAAATTTTGAGCGGTGCTATGGAGTGGGGTCCCTAAAAAATTTTGCATGTTAATTTCATCCAGTTGAGATGCATGGCCGGGGTCTCGCGTAGTCAGCGAAGCAGCAGCTCCACTGAAAGCCTCTGCATAGGACACGTCCTGGTGGTTCGATGTAGACCTCCTGATGGCTCGGGTTCCCAGACCATAACTGGTAGACCAGACCATAACTGGGCGTCTGGATATGACCACAGTTTAGGTATTGTTAAAATTGATATAAAGTGTTTAGACAAGATATTGAAGTGTACACAAGATAAAGTATAATACGGTCCTTAAAACTTAAAGTTACCTAGAATATAACGTCTAATAGTCTAATAATAAGGCCTTTAAAATTATGTATAATATACAGAAGACATTTTTATTTTAATCTCTATAAAAGTATTGTATCCAGCTGCTCTCCGGGGATAGTTATCAATATAGGGCTGCAGATAGATACTATCCGAGAGATTAAATTGTAGCCTGTGGGCTCATCAGGTCTTAGGATCTGATAGTCCCTTAAAAATTTCCTAAATAACAGTAGTTTCATATAATAAAATATATTTTTCGGTAAAAAATACATCCTTCTAAATAATAAACAGGATATGTAAATATCTTTAGCCGAAAAGAGATACAACCTACAAACTTTGCGCAATGTTATACGGCTATATACCTACCTTTTTATGTGACAACGATCACATACCTATATTCGAAGAACTCCTTTTCGGAATACACATATAATTTTAGTGTTCTTTATTATTATTAGAATACCACCTAATATTTAGACCTAATTATATTTAGACTATATTGAAAAAATAAATTTTTGTTACATGGACATTTTCGGCTAGAAACATTTCAGCTACAAAATAAAAAGATAATACTTACGAATGATAAGCCTAACAGAAACATTTTGGCATACGAAATTAGGTCTCCCAAGTAAATTCTGATATAATCAACCTTTGTGAGCTATACAAAATAAACTTTCTTCTGGAGATTTAAGAGAAATAAATGTGTAACACAAATTCAAGAGAATTAATTTTTTTATATTATTGTATAACTGTAAAACAAACACTATAAAATCTACAAAAGGCAGGAGTATAATGTTCTATAATGTTACAAAAAACTGTGTTATAAATGTACTTAATTAACTATACGATATTTTTTTACGTGCAAATAAAGTAATAAGTTAGGTACATTTTATCTTCTGATTTTATCTCAATAAATCTCTGCAGTTACCGCAGTGCTGCAGGTTTACAATGGATATTTGGAGGTCAGGTTCATCGTAAAGTACACAAATTTTTAATTTAAAAAATTATTTTCTTCTATGTTCTTTCTGAAAATGGGAGTTCTGTTAAGTTTTATTTTTACTTACAATATCTTTTCTTAGTATTCTACGTAAAATATGCTAAATTAATTATAATAATAAGGCAATTTATTAGTAATTAATTGAAGAACGTGAACGGGATGTGTGTTTTAGAAGTAATTCTAAAGTTGAATTTAGTTGCAAAAGGCCGATTAGCACCGAGGTAGGGAAGCATTAGGGACAAAATCATTCCCAAACAAGTAATAACTCTGTTTTATTGGTACGTGAATGAAATAGGAAAGTGCTATAGACTTAATGTAAAATTATGTTAAACAACAGTTCTAAACATGGAAAAAACCCCGGTTTTTTTTTTAGAATACTAAGCATATCTATCCTTTTTTTTTATAGATCCACAAATTTAATACAAATTATTTTCGTTCTAAACATATCACGCGCAACGAATGTATATTTACATGTATATTTACATAACGCCATGTAGAAACAGGGTAAAAAATGTCATAAATTATTACTCAAATTATAATTATTGTCCGAAATGATATTGGTCGTCAGATTCGAGTTCTTGAGTTATTGTACATACATACTTTTGGCGAGTTTCGCAGTAATTACTTGGATTGGTGCAGCCTGATTTACCTAAACTAGACTTATCTGAAGAAATCACTTTTACTTGGGA